>NW_026111591.1:0-300000 GCF_024679095.1 Eriocheir sinensis | reverse complement strand
TTTATTGTGTGTATTCGTATATGTTTTGATACAAATTTACATTATTTTATGTTTATTTTGCATATCTATTTCAATATAGATTTACCTTATTGTATGTGTATTCTGCATATTTATTTTAATAAAAATTTAATTATTTTATGTGTACTTTGTATACATTTTCTTATACGTATTTACTTCATTTAATGTGTATTTTGTATATATATTTTTATAGTAATCTACGTTATTTTATGTGTATTTGTATATATATTTTGAAGCAAATTTACATTGTTTTATATGTATGTAGCATATCTATTTCAATATAAATCTACCTTATTGTATGTGCATTTCGTATATTTATTGTAATACAAATTTAAATATTTTATTATTTTGGTATATATATTTTTATAAAAAGAGTTTTATAAAAATTTAAAATATTTTATGTGTATTTTGTATATCTATTTTCATACAAATACTCATTTTTTATTGATATTTTGTTTATTTATTTTGACGCTAATTCACATTATTTAATGTGTATTGTTTATATATATATTTTTATACGTATTTACGTCATTTCATGTGTATTTTGTATATATATTTCTATAGAAATATGTTATTTTATGTGTATTCGTATATATATTTTGAAACAAATATACATTGTTTTATGTGCATTTTGCATATTTTTTTAATATAAATTTACCTTATTGTACGTGCATTTTGTATATTAATTTTAATACAAATTTAATTATTTTATGTGTATTTTTGTATATGTATTTTCATAAAAAAAATGCTTTATTTTATGGGTATTTTGCATCTTTATTTTCATACAAATTTATATTATTTTATTGACATTCTGTGTATTTATTTTGATACGATTTTACATTATTCTATGTATATTTTGTATATATATTTCACACAAATGAACGTTATTTTATGTGAATTTGTTTTCATTTCATACAAATTTACATTATTTAATGTGTATTTTGTACATGTATTTAAAAACAAATTTAACTAACTATATGTATTATGTATATCTATTTTCATACAAATTGAAATTAATTTTGTGTATTTTAGTATATATTTTATTCGAATTTTTACTAATTTTATGTGAATTTTGTATATTTATTTTCCTACAAATATACGTTCTTTTATCGAATTTTGTTTATTTATTTTGATACAATTTTCATTTTAGGTGTATTTGATATATATATTTTTATACTTATTTACATAATTTTATATGTATTTTGAATATATATTTTCATAGAAATTTACTCTATTTTATGTGTATTCGTATATATATTTTGATACAAATTTACGTTATTTATGTGTATTTCGCATATCTATTTCAATACAAATTTTCTATTGTATGTGCCTTTTGTATATTTATTTTGATGCAAATTTAATTATTTTATGTGTATTTTGTATATATTTTTAAACAAATATGCGTTATTATATGGGTATTTTGCATCTTTATTTTCATACAAATTTACATTATTTTATTGATTGTCTGTTTATTTATTTTGATACGATTTTACGTTATTCTGTGTATTTTGGGTATATATTTTTAGACATATTTACATTATTTAATGTATATTTTGTACATATATTTTATGGAAATTTACGTTATCTTATGTGTATTTGTTTATATATTTTCATACAAATTTACATTATTTTATGTGTATTTTGTATATGTATTTCAATAGAAATTTGCCTAATTTCATTTGTATTTTGCATATCTATTTTCAAACAAATTTAAATTATTTTTGTGTATTTTTGTATTATTTTTATACAAATTTTTTTTATTTTATTTGTATTTTGTATATATATTTTCCTACACATATACATTCTTTTAGAGGAAATTTTGTTTATTTATTTTGATACGAATTTACATTATTTTATGTGTATTTTGTATATATATTTTTCTATATATTTACATTATTTTATGTGTATTTTGTATATATATTTTCATAAAAATTTACGTAGTTTTATTGTGTATTCGTATATATTTTGATAAAAATTTTCATTATTTTATGTGTTTTTTGCATATCTATTTCAATAAAAATCTTCCTTATTGTATGTGTATTTTGTATATTTATTTTAATACAAATTTAATTATTTTATGTGTATTTTTGTATATATATTTTTTTAAATATGAGATATTTTATGGGTATTTTGCATCTTTAGTTTTATAAATTTTTACATTACGTACATATCTTTTATACGTATTTATATTATTTAATGTTTATTTTGTTTATATATTTTTATACAAATTTACGTTATTATATGTGTATTTGAATATATATTTTCATACAAATTTACATTATTTTATGTATTTTCTATATTTATTTCAATTCAAATTTAGCTTATTTTATTTTTCTTTTATGTGTGGTTTATGTGTATTTTCAAACAAATTTAATTATTTTTGTTTATTTTTGTATATAGTTTTATACAATTTTACGTTAATTTATGTGTATTTTGTATATTTATATTTATACAAGTAAACATTCTTTTATTGGCATTTAGTTTATTTATTTTGATACGAATTTACATTATTTTATGTGTATTTTGTATACATTTTCTTATACGTATTTACTTAATTTTATGTGTATTTTGTACATATATTTTATAGAAATCTACGTTATTTTATGTGTATTCGTATGTATATTTTGAAACAAATTTACATTGTTTTATATGTATTTTGCATATCTATTTCAATACAAATTTACCTTATTGTATGTGCATTTTGTATATTTATTGTAATACAAATTTAAATATTTTATGTGCATTTTGGTATATATATTTTCATAAAAAATGCGTTGTTTTATGGGTATTTTGCATCTTTATTTTCATACAAATTTACATTATTTTATTAATATTCTGTGTATATATTTTGATACTATTTTACATTATTCTATTTGTGTTTTGTATATATTTTTTATACATTTACATTATTTAATGTGTATTTTCTATATATATTTCATACAAATTTTCGTTATTTTAAGTGTATTTGTTTATATATTTTTACTCAAATTTACATTATTTTATGTGTATTTTGTATATGTATTTCAATAGAAATTTACCTAATTTCATGTGTATTTTGTATATATATTTTATACAAATTTAAATTATTTTTTGTGTATTTTTGTATAGACTTTTATACAAATTTACAATATTTTATGTGATTTTGTATATCTATTTTCATACAAATACACATTCTTTTATTGATATTTTGTTTATTTATTTTGATGCGAATTTATATTATTTAATGTGAATTGTGTATATATATTTTTATACGTATTTACGTTATTTCATGTGTATTTTGTATATATATTTCTATAGAAATATACGTTATTTTATGTGTATTCGTATATATATTTTAAAACAAATATACATTGTTTTATGTGCATTTTGCATATTTTTTCAATACAAATTTACCTTATTGTACGTGCATTTTGTATATTAATTTTAATACAAATTTAGCTATTCTATGTGTATTTTTGTATACGTATTTTGTACATGTATTTAAATACAAATTTAACTAATTATATGTGTATTTTGTATATCTATTTTCATACAAATTGAAATTAATTTTGTGTATTTTTGTATATATTTTTATTCAAATTTTCGTAATTTTATGTGTATTTTGTATATTATTTTCCTACAAATATACGTTCTTTTATCGGAATTTTATTTATTTATTTTGATACGAATTTTTTTTTTTAGGTGTATTTGATATATATATTTTTATACTTATTTACATAATTTTATATGAATTTTGAATATATATTTTCATTGAAATTTACTCTATATGTATAAGTATAGAAAATACACATGAAATAATATAAATTCGTATCGAAATAAATGAACAAAATACCTATAAAATAATGTAATTTTGAATGAAAATATATATAGAAAATAAACATAAAATAAAGTAAATACAAATAAATATATACACATAAAATAATTTGAATTTGAAAGAAAATAGATGTAAAAATAAACTTAAAATAAGGCAAATTTATTATGAAATATATATACAAAATACACATAAAATAATGTAGATTTGTTTCAAAATATATATACGAATACACATAAAATAACGTAGATTTCTATAGAAATATATATATATATATATATATATATATATATATATATATATATATATATATATATATATATATATATATATATATACAAAATACACATGAAATGTTGTAAATACGTATAAAAATATATATACAAAATACACATTAAATAATGTAGACTCGTGTCAAAATAAATAATTAAAATATCAATAAAAGAATGTGTATTTGTATGAAAATACATATACAAAATACACATAAAATAACGTAAATTTGTATAAAACTATATATAAAAATACACAAACATAAGTTAAATTTGTATGAAAATAAAAATACAAAATACACATAAAATTAGGTAAATTTGTAAAGAAATACATATACAAAATACACATAAAATAATGTAAATTTGAATGAAAATATATAAACAAATACACTTAAATTAACATAAATTTGTATAAAATATATATAAAAAATACTCATTAAATAATGTAAATTTGTATTAAAAAAAAAAAATATATATATATATATATATATATATATATATATACATATATATATATATATATATATATATATATATATATATATATATATACATATATATATATATATATATATATATATATATAAAACACAAATAGAATAATGTAAAATCGTATTAAAATAAATACACAGAATGTAAATAAATAATGTAAATTTGTATGAAAATAAAGATGCAAAATACCATAAAATAACGCATTTTTATAAATAGACAAAATAGACATGAAAGGATGTAAATACGAATAAAATATATACAAATACACATTAAATAATGTAAATTCGTGTCAAAATAAATAAACAAAATGTCAATAAAAGAATTTGTATTTGTATGAAAATAAATATACAAAATACACATAAGATATATAAATTTGTATAAAACTATATACAAAAAACACAAAATAATTTAAATTTGTATGAAAATAAATATACAAAATACACATAAAATTAGGTAAATTTGTATTGAAATACATTATACAAAATACACATAAAATACTGTAAATTTGAATGAAAATTCATACACAAATACACTTAAAATAACGTAAAGTTGTATAAAAAATATATACAAAACACAAATAGAATACTGTAAAATCGTATCAAAATAACTACACAGAATATTAATAAAATAATGTAAATTTGTATGAAAATAAAGAAGAAAATACCCATAAAATAACGCATTTTTTTAATATATACAAAAATACACATAAAATTTATTTGTATTAAAATAAATATACAAAATACACATACAATATAAATCTATTTTATAAAATATATACAAAATACACATAGAATAATTAAATTTGTATTAAAATTAATATACAAAATGCATATACAATAAGGTAAATTTGTATTGAAAAATATGCAAAATACACATAAAAGTGTAAATTTGTTTAAAATCTATATACGAATACACATAATATAACGTATATTTCTATAGAAATATATATACAAAATACATGAAAGATGTAAATACGTATCAAAATATATACAAAATACACATTAAATAATTTAAATTCTCGTCAAAATAAATGAACAAAATATCAATAAAAGAATGTGTATTTGTATGAAAATAGATATACAAAATACTCATAAAATAACCTAAGTTTGTATAAAACTATATACAAAAATACACAAAAATAATTTAAATTTGTATGAAAATAAATATACAAAATACACATAAAATTAGGTAAATTTGTATTGAAATACATATACAAAATACTCATAAAATAATGGAAATTTGAATGAAAATATATAAACATATACACTTAAAATAACGTAAATTTGTATCAAATATATATACAAAATACTAATTAAATAATGTAAATATGTATAAAAAAAAATATATACAAAACACAAATAGAATAATGTAAAATCGTATCAAAATATATACACAGAATATTAATAAAATAATGTACATTTGTATGAAAACTAAGGTGCAAAATACCTATTAAATAACGCATTTTTTATAAAATTATATATACCAAAATACACATAAAATATTTGAATTTGTATTAAAATAAATATACAAAATGCACATAAAATAAGGTAAATTTGTATTGAAATAGATATGCAAAAAACATATAAAACAATGTAAATTTGTTTCAAAATATATATACGAATACACATAAAATAACGTAGATTTATATAAATATATATTTATTTACGTAATTTTAGGTGTATTTTTCATATATTTTCATTCAAATTTAAATATTATTTTATGTGTATTTTGTATATGTATTTCAATACAAATGTACCTAATTTTATGTATATTTTGTACATGTATTTAAATACAAATTTATTTAATTATATGAGTATTTTGTATATCTATTTTTATACAAATTGAAATTAATTTTGTGTATTTTTGTATATATTTTTATACAAATATATTTTGTATATTTTTTTCCTACATATATACGTTCTTTTATCGTAGTTTTGTTTATTTATTTTTATACGAATTTACATTATTTTAGGTGTATTTGATATGTATATTTTTATACTTATTTATATCATTTTATTTGTGTTTTGAATATATATTTTCATGGAAATTTACTCTATTTTATGGGTATTCGTATATATATTTTGATACAAATTTACATTATTTATGTTTATTTTTCATATCTATTTCAATACAAATTTACCATATTGTATGTGTATTTTGTATATCTATTTTAATAAAAAATTAATTATTTTATGTGTATTTTTGTAAAAATATGCGTTATTATTTGGGTATTTTGCACCTTTATTTTCATACAAATTTACATTATTTTATTGATATTCTGTTGATTTATTTTGATACGATTTTACATTATTCCATGTGTATTTTGTATATATATTTTTATACACATTTACATTATTTAATGTATATTTTGTATATATATTTGATATAAATTTACGCTATTTTATGTGTATTTGTTTATATATTTTCATACAAATTTACAATATTTTATGTGTAATTTGTATATGTATTTCAATACAGATTTGCCTAATTTCATGTGTATTCTGCATATCTATTTTCAAATAAATTTAAATGTATTTTTCATATATTTTTATACAAATTTTAGTTATTTTATTTGTATTTTGTATTTATATTTTCCTTCACATATACATTCTTTTAGTGGAATTTTGTTCATTTATTTTCAAAAGAATTTACATAATTTTATGTGTATTTTGTATATATATTTTTCTACGTATTTACATTATTTTATGTGTATTTTTTATATATATTTTCCTAAAAATTTACGTTATTTTATTGTGTGTATTCGTATATGTTTTGATACAAATTTACATTATTTTATGTTTATTTTGCATATCTATTTCAATATAGATTTACCTTATTGTATGTGTATTCTGCATATTTATTTTAATAAAAATTTAATTATTTTATGTGTACTTTGTATACATTTTCTTATACGTATTTACTTCATTTAATGTGTATTTTGTATATATTTTTATAGTAATCTACGTTATTTTATGTGTATTTGTATATATATTTTGAAGCAAATTTACATTGTTTTATATGTATGTAGCATATCTATTTCAATATAAATCTACCTTATTGTATGTGCATTTCGTATATTTATTGTAATACAAATTTAAATATTTTATTATTTTATATATATATTTTTATAAAAGAGTTTTATAAAAATTTAAAATATTTTATGTGTATTTTGTATATCTATTTTCATACAAATACTCATTTTTTATTGATATTTTGTTTATTTATTTTGACGCTAATTCACATTATTTAATGTGTATTGTTTATATATATATTTTTATACGTATTTACGTCATTTCATGTGTATTTTGTATATATATTTCTATAGAAATATGTTATTTTATGTGTATTCGTATATATATTTTGAAACAAATATACATTGTTTTATGTGCATTTTGCATATTTTTTTAATATAAATTTACCTTATTGTACGTGCATTTTGTATATTAATTTTAATACAAATTTAATTATTTTATGTGTATTTTTGTATATGTATTTTCATAAAAAAAATGCTTTATTTTATGGGTATTTTGCATCTTTATTTTCATACAAATTTATATTATTTTATTGACATTCTGTGTATTTATTTTGATACGATTTTACATTATTCTATGTATATTTTGTATATATATTTCACACAAATGAACGTTATTTTATGTGAATTTGTTTTCATTTCATACAAATTTACATTATTTAATGTGTATTTTGTACATGTATTTAAAAACAAATTTAACTAACTATATGTGTATTATGTATATCTATTTTCATACAAATTGAAATTAATTTTGTGTATTTTAGTATATATTTTTATTCGAATTTTTTACTAATTTTATGTGAATTTTGTATATTTATTTTCCTACAAATATACGTTCTTTTATCGGAATTTTGTTTATTTATTTTGATACGAATTTTCATTATTATAGGTGTATTTGATATATATATTTTTATACTTATTTACATAATTTTATATGTATTTTGAATATATATTTTCATAGAAATTTACTCTATTTTATGTGTATTCGTATATATATTTTGATACAAATTTACGTTATTTATGTGTATTTCGCATATCTATTTCAATACAAATTTTCTTTATTGTATGTGCCTTTTGTATATTTATTTTGATGCAAATTTAATTATTTTATGTGTATTTTTGTATATATATTTTTAAACAAATATGCGTTATTATATGGGTATTTTGCATCTTTATTTTCATACAAATTTACATTATTTTATTGATTGTCTGTTTATTTATTTTGATACGATTTTACGTTATTCTGTGTATTTTGGGTATATATTTTTAGACATATTTACATTATTTAATGTATATTTTGTACATATATTTTATGGAAATTTACGTTATCTTATGTGTATTTGTTTATATATTTTCATACAAATTTACATTATTTTATGTGTATTTTGTATATGTATTTCAATAGAAATTTGCCTAATTTCATTTGTATTTTGCATATCTATTTTCAAACAAATTTAAATTATTTTTGTGTATTTTTGTATTATTTTTATACAATTTTTTTTATTTTATTTGTATTTTGTATATATATTTTCCTACACATATACATTCTTTTAGAGGAAATTTTGTTTATTTATTTTCATACGAATTTACATTATTTTATGTGTATTTTGTATATATATTTTTCTATATATTTACATTATTTTATGTGTATTTTGTATATATATTTTCATAAAAATTTACGTAGTTTTATTGTGTATTCGTATATATTTTGATAAAAATTTTCATTATTTTATGTGTTTTTTGCATATCTATTTCAATAAAAATCTTCCTTATTGTATGTGTATTTTGTATATTTATTTTAATACAAATTTAATTATTTTATGTGTATTTTTGTATATATATTTTTTTAAATATGAGATATTTTATGGGTATTTTGCATCTTTAGTTTTATAAATTTTTACATTACGTACATATCTTTTATACGTATTTATATTATTTAATGTTTATTTTGTTTATATATTTTTATACAAATTTACGTTATTATATGTGTATTTGAATATATATTTTCATACAAATTTACATTATTTTATGTATTTTCTATATTTATTTCAATTCAAATTTAGCTTATTTTATGTGTCTTTTATGTGTTTTTTATGTGTATTTTCAAACAAATTTAATTATTTTTGTTTATTTTTGTATATAGTTTTATACAATTTTACGTTAATTTATGTGTATTTTGTATATTTATATTTATACAAGTAAACATTCTTTTATTGGCATTTAGTTTATTTATTTTGATACGAATTTACATTATTTTATGTGTATTTTGTATACATTTTCTTATACGTATTTACTTAATTTTATGTGTATTTTGTACATATATTTTATAGAAATCTACGTTATTTTATGTGTATTCGTATGTATATTTTGAAACAAATTTACATTGTTTTATATGTATTTTGCATATCTATTTCAATACAAATTTTTTTATTGTATGTGCATTTTGTATATTTATTGTAATACAAATTTAAATATTTTATGTGTATTTTGGTATATATATTTTCATAAAAAATGCGTTGTTTTATGGGTATTTTGCATCTTTATTTTCATACAAATTTACATTATTTTATTAATATTCTGTGTATATATTTTGATACTATTTTACATTATTCTATTTGTGTTTTGTATATATTTTTCATATTTACATTATTTAATGTGTATTTTCTATATATATTTCATATAAATTTACCTTATTTTAAGTGTATTTGTTTATATATTTTCATTCAAATTTACATTATTTTATGTGTATTTTGTATATGTATTTCAATAGAAATTTACCTAATTTTATGTGTATTTTGTATATATATTTTTATACAAATTTAAATTATTTTTGTGTATTTTTGTATAGACTTTTATACAAATTTACAATATTTTATGTGATTTTGTATATCTATTTTCATACAAATACACATTCTTTTATTGATATTTTGTTTATTTATTTTGATGCGAATTTATATTATTTAATGTGAATTGTGTATATATTTTTATACGTATTTACGTTATTTCATGTGTATTTTGTATATATATTTCTATAGAAATATACGTTATTTTATGTGTATTCGTATATATATTTTAAAACAAATATACATTGTTTTATGTGCATTTTGCATATTTTTTCAATACAAATTTTTTATTGTACGTGCATTTTGTATATTAATTTTAATACAAATTTAGCTATTCTATGTGTATTTTTGTATACGTATTTTGTACATGTATTTAAATACAAATTTAACTAATTATATGTGTATTTTGTATATCTATTTTCATACAAATTGAAATTAATTTTGTGTATTTTTGTATATATTTTTATTCAAATTTTCGTAATTTTATGTGTATTTTGTATATTATTTTCCTACAAATATACGTTCTTTTATCGGAATTTTATTTATTTATTTTGATACGAATTTTTTTTTTTTAGGTGTATTTGATATATATATTTTTATACTTATTTACATAATTTTATATGAATTTTGAATATATATTTTCATTGAAATTTACTCTATATGTATAAGTATAGAAAATACACATGAAATAATATAAATTCGTATCGAAATAAATGAACAAAATACCTATAAAATAATGTAATTTTGAATGAAAATATATATAGAAAATACACATAAAATAACGTAAATACAAATAAATATATACACATAAAATAATTTGAATTTGAAAGAAAATAGATGTAAAAATAAACTTAAAATAAGGCAAATTTATTATGAAATATATATACAAAATACACATAAAATAATGTAGATTTGTTTCAAAATATATATACCCATACACACAAAAAAACGTACATATCTATAGATATATATATATATATATATATATATATATATATATATATATATATATATATATATATATATATATATATATATATATATATATATAGAAATATATATATATATATATATATATATATATACAAAATACACATGAAATGTTGTAAATACGTATAAAAATATATATACAAAATACACATTAAATAATGTAGACTCGTGTCAAAATAAATAATTAAAATATCAATAAAAGAATGTGTATTTGTATGAAAATACATATACAAAATACACATAAAATAACGTAAATTTGTATAAAACTATATATAAAAATACACAAACATAAGTTAAATTTGTATGAAAATAAAAATACAAAATACACATAAAATTAGGTAAATTTAAAGAAATACATATACAAAATACACATAAAATAATGTAAATTTGAATGAAAATATATAAACAAATACACTTAAATTAACATAAATTTGTATAAAATATATATAAAAAATACTCATTAAATAATGTAAATTTGTATAAAAAAAAAATATATATATATATATATATATATATATAAAACACAAATAGAATAATGTAAAATCGTATTAAAATAAATACACAGAATGTAAATAAAATAATGTAAATTTGTATGAAAATAAAGATGCAAAATACCCATAAAATAACGCATTTTTTATAAATAGACAAAATAGACATGAAAGGATGTAAATACGAATAAAAATATATATACAAAATACACATTAAATAATGTAAATTCGTGTCAAAATAAATAAACAAAATGTCAATAAAAGAATTTGTATTTGTATGAAAATAAATATACAAAATACACATAAGATAACATAAATTTGTATAAAACTATATACAAAAATACACAAAAATAATTTAAATTTGTATGAAAATAAATATACAAAATACACATAAAATTAGGTAAATTTGTATTGAAATACATATACAAAATACACATAAAATACTGTAAATTTGAATGAAAATTCATAAACAAATACACTTAAAATAACGTAAATTTGTATAAAAAAAATATATACAAAACACAAATAGAATAATGTAAAATCGTATCAAAATAAATACACAGAATATTAATAAAATAATGTAAATTTGTATGAAAATAAAGAAGCAAAATACCCATAAAATAACGCATTTTTTTTAATATATATACAAAAATACACATAAAAAAATTTATTTGTATTAAAATAAATATACAAAATACACATACAATAAGGTAAATCTATTTTTATAAAAATACATATACAAAAATACACATAGAATAATTAAATTTGTATTAAAATTAATATACAAAATGCATATACAATAAGGTAAATTTGTATTGAAAAAATATGCAAAATACACATAAAAGTGTAAATTTGTTTAAAAATCTATATACGAATACACATAATATAACGTATATTTCTATAGAAATATATATACAAAATACACATGAAAGATGTAAATACGTATCAAAATATATATACAAAATACACATTAAATAATTTAAATTCTCGTCAAAATAAATGAACAAAATATCAATAAAAGAATGTGTATTTGTATGAAAATAGATATACAAAATACTCATAAAATAACCTAAGTTTGTATAAAACTATATACAAAATACACAAAATAATTTAAATTTGTATGAAATAAATATAAATACACATAAAATTAGTAAATTTGTATTGAAATACATACAAAATACTCATAAAATAATGGAAATTTGAATGAAAATATATAAACATATACACTTAAAATAACGTAAATTTGTATCAAATATATATACAAAATACTAATTAAATAATGTAAATATGTATAAAAAAAAATATATACAAAACACAAATAGAATAATGTAAAATCGTATCAAAATAAATACATAGAATATTAATAACATAATGTAAATTTGTATGAAAATAAAAATGCAAAATAGCCATAAAATAACGCATTTTTTATAAAAATCTATATACCAAAATACACATAAAATATTAAAATTTGTATTAAAATAAATATAAAAAATGCACATACTGTAAGGTAAATTTGTATTGAAATAGATATGCAAAATACATATAATACAATGTAAATTTGTTTCAAAATATATATCCGAATACATATAAAATAACGTTGATTTCTTTAAAAATATATACAAAATACACATAAAATTAAGTAAATACGTATAAAAAAATGAATACAAAATACACATAAAAATCGTATCAAATTAAATAAACAAAATACCAGTAAAAGAATGTGTATTTGTATAAATATAAATATACAAAATACATATAAAATATCGTAAATTTGTATAAAACTATATACAAAAATACACAGAACAAATACAAATTCTTTTATTGGTATTTTGTTTCTTTATTTTGTTTCGAATTTACATTATTTTATGTGTATTTTGTTTACATTTTTTTTTATACGTATCTACTTAATTATATGTGTATTTTGTATATATAATTTTATAGAAATCTACGTTATTTTATGTGTATTCGTATATATATTTTGAAACAAATTTACATTGTTTTATATGTATTTTTGCATATCTCTTTCAATACAAGTTTACCTTATTGTATGTGCATTTTGTATATTTACTTCAATACAAATTTAAATATTTTATGTGTATTTTAGTATATATATATTTTTATAAGAAATGCGCTATTTGATGGGAATTTTGCATCTTTATTTTCATACAAATTTACATTATTTTATTAATATTCGGTGCATTTATTTTGATACGATTTCACATTATTCTATTTGTTTTTGTATATATTTTTATACATATTTACATTATTTAATGTGTATCTTGCATATATATTTCATACAAATTTATTATCTATTATTTATTTTCATACAAATACACATTCTTTTCATGATATTTTGTTTATTTATTTTGACACGAATTTACCTAGATATGTATTTTGTATATATATTTTTATACGTATTTACATAATTTCATGTGTATTTTGTATATATATTTCTATAGAAATCTACGTTATTTTATGTGTATTCGTATATATTTTGAAACAAATTTACTTTGTTTTATATGTATTTTTGAATATCTCTTTCAATACATATTTACCTTACTGTATATGCATTTTGTATATTTATTTCAATACAAATTTAAATATTTTATGTGTATTTTGGTATATATATTTTTATAAAAAATGCGCAATTTTATGGGAATTTTGCATCTTTCTTTTCATACAAATTTACATTATTTTATTGATATTTTGTGTATTTATATTGATAGGATTTTACATTATTCTATATTTTTTTTGTATATATTTTTTTTATACACATTTACATTATTTAATGTGTATCTTGCATATATATTTTATACAAATTTACGTTATTTTAAGTGTATTTGTTTATATATTTTCATTCAAATTTACATTATTCTATGTGAATTTTGTATATGTATTTCAATACAAACTTACCTAATTTTATGTGTATTTTGTATATTTCTTTTCATACAAATTTTAAATATTTTTGTGTATTTTTGTATATAGTTTTATACAAATTTAGGTTATTTTATGTACGCATTTACTTTATTTAATGTGTGTTTTGTATATATATTTTTATGCAAATTTACTTTATTATATGTGCATTTTTGTACATATATTTTTTTAGAAATTTGCGTTAATTTATGTGTATTTGTAAATGTTTTCTCATACAAAAGTACATTATTTGATTGCTATTATGTTTATTTATTTTGATACGAATGAAAATAGATATACAAAATATACATAAAATAAACAAAATTTGTATTGAAATATATGTATTAAATACATAAAATAATGTAAATTTGTATCAAAATATTTTAACAGATGCGCATAAAATAACGTAAATTTGTTTAAAAATATACAAAATACACATTAAATAATGTAAATATGTAAAAAAAAAAATATATACAAAACAAACAGAATAATGTAAAATCGTATGAAAATAAATACACTGAATATTAATAAAACAATATTTTGTATATATATTTTCATCCAAAATTACATTATTTTATTGGTATTTTCTTAATTTAATTCGACACGAATTTAGATTATTTCATAGGTATTTTCTATACATATTTTTATACTCATTTACATTATCTAATGTGTGTTTTGTATATATGTTTTCATGCAAATTTATTTTATGTTCATTTTATATAAATTTACGCTATTTTATGTGCATTTTGTATATTTATATTTATACAAATACACATTCTTTTATTGGTATATTGTTTATTTACATTTATACGAATTTACATTATTTTATGTGTATTTTGTATACATTTTTTATACGTATTTACTTAATTTTATATGTATTTTTATATATGTATTTTTATAGAAATCTACGTTATTTTATGTGTATTCGTATATATATTTTGAAACAAATTTACACTATTTTATATGTATTTTGCATATCTATTTCAATACAAATTTACCTTATTGTATGTGCATTTTGTATATTTATTTTAATACAAATTGAAATATTTTATGTGTATTTTGGTATCAATAATTTTATAAAAAAACGTAAATTTGTATAAAAAAATATGTACAAAACACAAATAGAATAATGTAAAATCGTATCAAAATAAATACACAGAATATTAATAAAATAATGTAAATTTGTATGAAAATAAAGAAGCAAAATACCCATAAAATAACGCATTTTTTTATTTATAAAAATATATATACCAAAATACACAGAACAAATACAAATTCTTTTATTGGTATTTTGTTTCTTTATTTTGTTTCGAATTTACATTATTTTATGTGTATTTTGTTTACATTTTTTTTTATACGTATCTACTTAATTATATGTGTATTTTGTATATATAATTTTATAGAAATCTACGTTATTTTATGTGTATTCGTATATATATTTTGAAACAAATTTACATTGTTTTATATGTATTTTTGCATATCTCTTTCAATACAAGTTTACCTTATTGTATGTGCATTTTGTATATTTACTTCAATACAAATTTAAATATTTTATGTGTATTTTAGTATATATATATTTTTATAAGAAATGCGCTATTTGATGGGAATTTTGCATCTTTATTTTCATACAAATTTACATTATTTTATTAATATTCGGTGCATTTATTTTGATACGATTTCACATTATTCTATTTGTTTTTTGTATATATTTTTTTTATACATATTTACATTATTTAATGTGTATCTTGCATATATATTTCATACAAATTTATTATCTATTATTTATTTTCATACAAATACACATTCTTTTCATGATATTTTGTTTATTTATTTTGACACGAATTTACCTAGATATGTATTTTGTATATATATTTTTATACGTATTTACATAATTTCATGTGTATTTTGTATATATATTTCTATAGAAATCTACGTTATTTTATGTGTATTCGTATATATATTTTGAAACAAATTTACTTTGTTTTATATGTATTTTTGAATATCTCTTTCAATACATATTTACCTTACTGTATATGCATTTTGTATATTTATTTCAATACAAATTTAAATATTTTATGTGTATTTTGGTATATATATTTTTATAAAAAATGCGCTAGTTTATGGGAATTTTGCATCTTTCTTTTCATACAAATTTACATTATTTTATTGATATTTTGTGTATTTATATTGATAGGATTTTACATTATTCTATATTTTTTTTGTATATATTTTTTTTTATACACATTTACATTATTTAATGTGTATCTTGCATATATATTTTATACAAATTTACGTTATTTTAAGTGTATTTGTTTATATATTTTCATTCAAATTTACATTATTCTATGTGAATTTTGTATATGTATTTCAATACAAACTTACCTAATTTTATGTGTATTTTGTATATTTCTTTTCATACAAATTTTAAATATTTTTGTGTATTTTTGTATATAGTTTTATACAAATTTAGGTTATTTTATGTACGCATTTACTTTATTTAATGTGTGTTTTGTATATATATTTTTATGCAAATTTACTTTATTATATGTGCATTTTTGTACATATATTTTTTTAGAAATTTGCGTTAATTTATGTGTATTTGTAAATGTTTTCTCATACAAAAGTACATTATTTGATTGCTATTATGTTTATTTATTTTGATACGAATGAAAATAGATATACAAAATATACATAAAATAAACAAAATTTGTATTGAAATATATGTATTAAATACATAAAATAATGTAAATTTGTATCAAAATATTTTAACAGATGCGCATAAAATAACGTAAATTTCTTTAAAAATATACAAAATACACATTAAATAATGTAAATATGTAAAAAAAAAATATATACAAAACAAACAGAATAATGTAAAATCGTATGAAAATAAATACACTGAATATTAATAACACAATATTTTGTATATATATTTTCATCCAAAATTACATTATTTTATTGGTATTTTCTTAATTTAATTCGACACGAATTTAGATTATTTCATAGGTATTTTCTATACATATTTTTATACTCATTTACATTATCTAATGTGTGTTTGTATATATGTTTTCATGCAAATTTATTTTATGTTCATTTTATATAAATTTACCTTATTTTATGTGCATTTTGTATATTTATATTTATACAAATACACATTCTTTTATTGGTATTTTGTTTATTTATATTTATACGAATTTACATTATTTTGTGTGTTTTTTGTATACATTTTTTATTCGTATTTACTTAATTTTATATGTATTTTTTATATGTATTTTTATAGAAATCTACGTTATTTTATGTGTATTCGTATATATTTTTTAAAACAAATTTACACTATTTTATATGTATTTGGCATATCTATTTCAATACAAATTTACCTTATTGTATGTGCATTTTATATGTTTATTTTAACACAAATTCAAATATTTTATGTGTATTTTGGTATCAATAATTTTATTATAAAACGTAAATTTGTATATAAAAATATGTACAAAACACAAATAGAATAATGTAAAATCGTATCAAAATAAATACACAGAATATTAATAAAATAATGTAAATTTGTATGAAAATAAAGAAGAAAAATACCCATAAAATAACGCATTTTTTTATTTATAAAAATATATATACCAAAATACACATCAAAAAATTAAATTTGTATTAAAATAAATATACAAAAAACACATACAATAAGGTAAATTTGTATTGAAATAGACATGCAAAATACATATAAAACAATGTAAATTTATTTCAAAATATATATACGAATACACATAAAATAACGTAGATTTCTATAAAAATATATACAAAATACACATAAAATGAAGTAAATACGTATAAAAAAATGTATACAAAATACACATAAAATAATGTAAATTCGTATCAAAATAAATAAACAAAATACCAATAAAAGAATGTGTATTTGTATAAATATAAATATACAAAATACACATAAAATAACGTAAATTTATATAAAACTGTATACAAAAATACACAGAAGTAATTAAATTTGTATGAAAATATATACAAAAGACACACAAAAAAAGCTAAATATGAATTGAAATATATATACAAAATACACATATTTTGCATATATATTTTCAAACAAATTTAAATTATTTTTGTGTATTTTTGTATATATTTATTTTTGTTATACATAGAATAATGTAAAATCGTATCAAAATAAGTACACAGAATATCAATAAAATAATTTAAATTTGTATGAAAATAAAGATGCAAAATACCCATAAGATAAAGCATTTTTTTTTAAATACATATACAAAAATACACATAGAATAATTAAATTTGTATTAAAATTAATATACATAATGCACACATACAAAAAGGTAAATTTGTATTGAAAAAAAAACGCAAAATACAAATAAAACAGTGTAAATTTGTTTCAAAATATATATACGAATACACATAAAATAACGTGTATATTGTATATCTATTTTCATACAAATACACATTCTTTTATTGATATTTATTTTGACGCGAATTTACATTATTTAATGTGTATTTTATATATATATATATATATATATATATATATATATATATATATATATATATATATATATATATATATATATATATATATATATATATATATATATATATATATATATATATATATATATATATATATATATATATATATATATATATATTTTTATACGTGTTTACATCATTTGATGTGTATTTTGTATATATATTTCTATAGAAATCTACGTTGATTTATGAGTATTCGTATATAGATTTTGAAATAAATTTACACTGTTTTATGTGTATTTTGCATATTTTTCAATACAAATTTACCTTATTGTATATGCATTTTGTATATTAATTTTAATACAAATTTAATTATGCTATGTGTATTTTGTCTATGTGTTTTTATAAAAATATGCTTTATTTTATGGGTATTTCGCATTTTTATTTTCATACAAATTTACATTATTTTACTTATATTCTGTTTATTTTTTTTTAAACAATTTTACATTATTCTATGTGTATTTTGTATATCTATATTTATACGTATTTACTTAATTTTATGTGTATTTTGTATATATATTTTTATAGAAATCTACGTTATTTTATGTGTATTCGTATATATATTTTAAAACAAATTTACATTGTTTTATATGTATTTTTGCATATATCTTTCAATACAAGTTTACCGTATTGTATGTGCATTTTGTAAATTTATTTCAATACAAATTTAAATATTTTTTTTGTATTTTGGTATATATATTTTTATAAGAAATGCGCTCTTTGATGGGAATTTTGCATCTTTATTTTCATACAAATTTACATTATTTTATTAATATTCGGTGTATTTATTTTGATACGATTTTACATTATTCTATTTGTGTTTTGTATATATTTTTTTTATACAAATTTACGTTATTTTAAGTGTATTTGTTTATGTCTTTTCATTCAAATCTACATTATTTTATGTGTATTTTGTATATGTATTTCAAAACAAATTTACATAATTTTATGTGTATTTTGTATATTTATTTTCATACAAATTTAAAATATTTTTGTGTATTTTTGTATATAGTTTGATACAAATTTAGGTTATTTTATGAGTATTTTGTATATCTATTTTCATACAAATACACATTCTTTTATTGATATTTTGTTTATTTATTTTGACGCGAATTTACAGTATTTAATGTGTATTTTGTATATATATTTTTATACGTATTTACATCATTTCATGTGTATTTTGTATATATATTCCTATAGAAATCAACGTTATTTTATGTGTGTTTGTATATATATTTTGAAACAAATTTACACTGTTTTATGTGTATTTTGCGTTTTTTTTCAATACAAACTTACCTTATTGTATGTGCATTTTGTATATTAATTTTAACACATTTAATTACTCTATGTGTATTTTTGTATATGTATTTTTAAAAAAAATATGCTTTATTTTATGGGTATTTTGCATCTTTATTTTCATACAAATATAAATTATTTTATTGATATTCTGTGTACTTATTTTGATACGATTTTACATTACAATAAGGTAAATTTGTATTGAAAAAATATGCAAAATACATATAAAAGTGTAAATTTGTTTAAAAATCTATATACGAATACACATAATATAACGTAGATTTCTATAGAAATATATATACAAAATACACATGAAATGATGTAAATACGTATAAAAATATATATACAAAATACACATTAAATAATTTAAATTCTCGTCAAAATAAAAAAACAAAATATCAATAAAAGAATGTGTATTTGTATGAAAATAGATATACAAAATACTCATAAAATAACCTAAGTTACAAAAATACACAAAAAATAATTTAAATTTGTATGAAAACAAATATACAAAATACACATAAATTTTTTTTGTATATCTATTTTATACAAATGTATGTTATTTTATGTGAATTTGTTTTCATTTCATATAAATTTACATTATTTTATGTGTATTTTGTACATGTAATTAAATACAAATTTAAGTAATTATAGTTGTATTTTGTATATCTATTTTCATACAAATTAAAATTTATTTTTTTTGTTTTTTTGAATATATTTTTTTTCAAATTTTCGTAATCTTATAAAAATATATATACCAAAATACACATAAAATTTTGAAATTTGCATTGAAATAAATATACAAAATGCACATACAATAAGGTAAATTTGTATTGAAAGAGATATGCAAAAATACATATTAAACAATGAAAATTAAGTAAATACGTATAAAAAAATGTATACAAAATACACATAAAATAATGTAAACTCGAATTAAAATAAATAAACAAAATACCAATAAAAGAATGTGTATTTGGATAAATATAAATATACAAAATACACATACAAAATAAACATAAAATAAGGTAGATTTGTAATAAAATATATGTAAAAAATACACATAAAATAATGTAAATTTATATGAAAATATATATACAAATACACATAAAATACTATGAATTTGTATAAAAATATATATTCAAAATAAATATTAAATAATGGAAAAGCGTATAAAAATATATATACAAAGTACATATAAAATAATGTAAATTCGTATCAATATAAATCAACAAAACACCAATAAAATAATATATATTTGAATGAAAAAAAAATTGCAAAATACACATAACATAACTAAAATTTGTATTAAAATATATACAAAAATACATAGAAATAATTTGAGTTTGTATGAAAATAGATATACAAAATACACATAAAACTAGGTAAATTTCTTTTGAAATCTATATACAAAATACCCATAAAATATTGTAAATTTGTGTCAAAATATATAAACAAATACACATAAAATAACGTAAATTTATATGAAAAATATATACAAAATACACATAGAATAATGTCAATTCGTATCAAAATGAATGAGCAGAATATCAATAAAATAATGTAAATTTGTATGAAAATAAAGATGCAAAATACCCAAAAAATAAAGAATATGTTTATAAAAATACAGATACAAAAATACACATCGAATAATTAAATTTGTATTAAAATTAATATACAAAATGCGTATATAATAAGCCAAATTTGTATTGAAAAAATATGCAACATACACGTTTACTCATACAAATTTATATTATTTTATTGGTATTTTGTTTATTTATTTTGATACGAATTACATGATTATATGTGTATTTCGTACATATTTTTTATACGTATTTACATTATTTAATGTGTATTTTGTTTATATATTTTCATACAAATTTACGTTATTATATGTGTATTTGTATAAATATTTTGATACAAATTTACTTTATTTCATGTATTTTGTATATACATTTCAATTCAAATTTAGCTTATTTCGTGTGTATTTTGTATATATTTTCATACAAATTTAATTACTTCTGTGAATTTTTGTATATAGTTTTATATAAATTTACGTTATTTTATGTGTATTTTGTATATTTATATTCATACAAATACACATTCTTTTATTGGTATTTTGTTTATTTATTTTGATACGAATTTACATTATTTTATGATATATATTTTATCCAAATTTACATTATTTTATGTGTATTTGTTTATATATTTTCATACATATTTACATTATTTTATGTGTTTTTTGTATAAATATTTTTCTACGTATTTATATTATTTTATGTGTATTTTGTATATACATTTTCATAAAAAAATTACGTTATTTTATTGTGTGTATAAGTATATATTTTGATACAAATTTTATACAAATTCATGTTATTTAATGTGTATTTGTATATATATTTTCATACAAATTTATATTATTTTGTGTATTTTTTCAAATATTTCATTACAAATTTACCTTATTTTATGTTTATTTTCTATATTTATTTCATTCAATTTTAAATTATTTTATGTGTAAATTTATATTTGTATTTAGGTTATTTTATGTGTATTTTGTATATATATTTTCATCCAAAATTACATTATTTTATTGGTATTTCTTAATTTAACTCGATACGAATTTAGATTATTTCATAGGTATTTTGTATACATATTTTTATACTCATTTACATTATCTAATGTATGTTTTGTATATATATTTTTATGCAAATTTATTTAATGTTCATTTTTGTACATATATTTTTATAGAAATTTGTTTTATTTTATGTATATAGTTTTATATAAATTTACGTTATTTTATGTGCATTTTGTATATTTATATTTATACAAATACACATTCTTTTATTGGTATATTGTTTATTTACATTTATACGAATTTACATTATTTCATGTGTATTTTGTATACATTTTTTATACGTATTTACTTAATTTTATGTGTATTTTGTATATGTATTTTTATAGAAATCTACGTTATTTTATGTGTATTCGTATATATATTTTGAAACAAATTTACATTATTTGATATGTATTTTGCATATCTATTTCAATACAAATTTACCTTATTGTATGTGCATTTTGTATATTTATTTTAATACAAGTTCAAATATTTTATGTTTTTTGGTATCAATAATTTTATAAAAAATGCGTTATTTTATAGATATTTTGCATCTTAATTTTCATTTTATATGTACTTTGTATATATATTTTTATACGCTTTTACATTATTTAATACTTATTTTGAATATATTTTATATATATATATATATATATATATATATATATATATATATATATATATATATATATATATATATATATATATATATATATATATATATATATATATATATATATATATATATATATATATATATATATATATATATATATATATATATATATATATATATATATATAGAGATATATATATATATATATATATATATATTTTCATATAAATTTACATTATTTTATGTGTATTTTGTACATCTATTTTATTACAAATCTACCTTATTTTATGTTTATTTTGTATGTGTATTTAGTATATTTATATTTATCCAAATACTCATTCTTTTATTGGTATTTTGTTTATTTATTTTAATTCGAATGTACATTATTTTATGTGTATTTTGTATACATTTTTTTATACGTATTTACTTAATTTTGTGTGTATTTTATATATATATTTTTATAGAAATCTACGTTTTTTTATTTGTATTCGTATATATATTTTGAAACAAATTTACATTGTTTTATATGTTTTTTTGTATATATCTTTCAATACAAATTTACCTTATTGTATGTGCATTTTGTATATTTATTTCAATACAAATTTAAATATTTTATGTTTATTTTGGTATATATATTTTTATAAGAAATGCGCTATTTTATGGGAATTTTGCATTTTATTTTCATACAAATTTACATTATTTTATTAATATTCGGTGTATTTATTTTGATACGATTTTACATTATTCTATTTGTTTTTTGTATATACTTTTTTATACAGATTTACATTATTTAATGTGTATCTTGGATATATATTTTATACAAATTTATCATCTATTATCTATTTTCATACAAATACACATTCTTTTCATGATATTTTGTTTATTTATTTTGACACGAATTTAGATTATTTGATATGTATTTTGTATATATATTTTTATACGTATTTACATAATTTCATATGTATTTTGTATATATATTTTTTTAGAAATCTACTTTATTTTATGTGTATTCGTATATATATTTTGAAACAAATTTACATTGTTTTATATGTATTTTTGAATATCTCTTTCAATACAAATTTACCTTACTGTATATGCATTTTGTATATTTATTTCAATACAAATTTAAATATTTTATGTGTATTTTGGTATATATATTTTTATAAAAAAAAAGCGATAATTTTTGGGAATTTTGCATCTTTATTTTCATACAAATTTACACTATTTTATTGACATTTTGTGTATTTATTTTGATACGATTTTACATTATTCTATTTGATTTTTGTATATATTTTTTTATACACATTTACATTATTTAATGTGTATCTTGCATATATATTTTATACAAATCTACGTTATTTTAAGTGTATTTGTTTATATATTTTCATTCAAATTTACATTATTCTATGTGTATTTTGTATATGTATTTCAATACAAATTTACCTAATTTTATGTGTGTTTTGTATATTTCTTTTCATACAAATTTTAAATATTTTTGTGTATTTTTCTATATAGTTTTATACAAATTTAGGTTATTTTATGTACGCATTTACATTATTTAGTGTGTGTTTTGTACATATATTTTTATGCTAATTTACTTTATTTTATGTGCATTTTTGTACATATATTTTTTTTGAAATTTGCGTTAATTTATGTGTTTTGTAAATGTTTTCTCATACAAATTTACATTATTTGATTGCTATTTTGAAAATATATATGCAAAATACACATTAAATAATGTAAATTAGCGTCAAAATAAATATACAAAATATCAATAAAAGAATGTGTATTTATATGAAAATAGATATACAAAATACACATCAAATAACCTAAATTTGTATCAAACTATATACAAAAATACACAAAAATATTTAAATTTGTATGAAAATAAATATACAAAATACACATAAAATTAGGTAAATTTCTATTGAAATACATACACAAAATACACATAAAATAATGTAAATTTGAATGAAAATACATAAACAAATACACTTAAAATAACGTAAATTTGTATAAAAAAATATGTACAAAACACAAATAGAATAATGTAAAATCGTATCAAAATAAATACACAGAATATTAATAAAATAATGTAAACTTGTATGAAAATAAAGAAGCAAAATACCCATAGAATAACGCATTTTTTTTTTAAATATATATACCAAAATACACATCAAAAAATTAAATTTGTATTAAAATAAATATACAAAAAACACATACAATAAGGTAAATTTGTATTGAAATAGATATGCATAATACATATAAAACAATGTAAATTTGTTTCAAAATATATATACGAATACACATAAAATAACGTAGATTTCTATAAAAATATATATACAAAATACACATAAAATGAAGTAAATACGTATAAAAAAATGTATACAAAAAACACATAAAATAATGTAAATTCGTATTAAAATAAATAAACAAAATACCAATAAAAGAATGTGTATTTGTATATATATAAATATACAAAATACACATAAAATAACGTAAATTTATATAAAACTATATACAAAAATACACAGAAGTAATTAAATTTATATGAAAATATATACAAAATACACACAAAATAAGCTAAATTTAAATTGAAATATATATACAAAATACATGAAATAAAGTAAATTTGTATCAAAATATTTATACAAATACACATATAATAACGTAAATTTGTATGAAAATATATAAACAAAATACACATTAAATAATGTAAATACGTATAAAGAAATATGTACAAAATACACATATAATCATGTAATTCGTATCAAAATAAATAAACAAAATAACAATAAAATAATATAAATTTGTATGAGTAAACGTGTATGTTGCATATTTTTTCAATACAAATTTACCTTATTATATACGCATTTTGCATATTAATTTTAATATATATGTATTTGAATATATATTTTGATACAAATTTACATTATTTTATGTATTTTCTATATTTATTTCAATTCAAATTTAGCTTATTTTATGTGTCCTTTGTATATCTATTTTCATACAAATTTAATAATTTTTGTTTATTTTTGTATATAGTTTTATACAATTTTACGTTATTTTATGTGTATTTTGTTTATTTATATTTATACAAGTAAACATTCTTTTATTGGCATTTAGTTTATTTATTTTGATACGAATTTACATTATTTTATGTGTATTTTGTATACATTTTCTTATACGTATTTACTTCATTTTATGTGTATTTTGTATATATATTTTTATAGAAATCTACGTTATTTTATGTGTATTCGTATATATATTTTGAAACAAATTTACAATGTTTTATGTGTATTTTGTATATATATTTTAATACAAATTTACCATATTGTACGTGCATTTTGTATATTAATTTTAATACAAATTCAATTATTCTATGTGTATTCTTGTATATGTATTTTAAAAAAATTGCTTTATTTTATGGGTATTTTGCATCTTTATTTTCATACAAAATTACATTATTTTATTGATATTCTGTGTATTTATTTTGATACGATTTTACATTATTCTATGTATATTTTGTATATCTATTTTATACAAATGTACATTATTTTATGTGAATTTGTTTTCATTTCATACAAATTTACATTATTTTATGTGTATTTTGTACATGTATTTAAATACAAATTTAACTAATTATATGTGTATTTTGTATATCTATTTTCATACAAATTGAAATTTATTTTTTTGTTTTTTCGTATATACTTTTATTCAAATTTTCGTAATTTTATGTGTATTTTGTATATTTATTTTACTACAAATATACGTTCTATTATCGGAATTTTGTTTATTTATTTTGATACGAATTTTCATTTTTTTAGGTGTATTTGATGTATATATTTTTATACTTATTTACATAATTTTATATGTATTTTGAATATATATTTTTATAGAAATTTACTCTATATGTATATACAAAAAAACAAAAAAATAATTTAAATTTGTATGAAAACAAATATTTAAAATACATATAAAATTAAGTAAATTTGTATTGAAATACATATACAAAATACACTTAAAATAATGTAAATTTGAATGAAATTATATAAACAAATACACTTAAAATGACGTTAATTTGTATAAAATATATATAAAAAATACACATTAAATAATGAAAATATGTATAAAAAATATATATACCTAACACAAATAGTATAATATAAAATCGTATCAAAATATATACACAGAATATTAATAAAATAATGTACATTTGTATGAAAACTAAGATGCAAAATACCTATAAAATAACGCATTTTTTATAAAATTATATATACCAAAATACACATAAAATATTTGAATTTGTATTAAAATAAATATACAAAATGCACATACAATAAGGTAAATTTGTATTGAAATAGATATGCAAAAAATCATATAAAACAATGTAAATTTGTTTCAAAATATATATACGAATACACATAAAATAACGTAGATTTTTATAAATATATATATACAAAATACAAATAAAATTAAGTAAATACGAATCAAAAATGTATACAAAATACACATAAAATAATGTAAATTCGTATAAATATAAATAAACAAAACACCAATAAGAGAATGTGTGTTTGTATAAATATAAATATACAAAATGCATATAAAATAACGTAAATTTGTATAAAACTATATACAAAAATACACAGAATTAATTAAATTTGTATGAAAATAGATATACAAAATACACACAAAATAAGCTTAATTTGAATTGAAATATATATACAAAATACATAAAATAAAGTAAATTCGTTTCAAAATATTTTTCACAAATACACATATAATAACGTAAATTTGTAAAAAAATATATAAACAAAATACACATTAAGTAATGTAAATACGTATAAAAAAATATTTACAAAATACACAAATAATCAAGTCATTCTTATCAAAATAAATAAACAAAAAACTAATTAAATAATGTAAATTTGTATGAGAAAACATATACAAAATACACATAAAATAACGTTTTAAGTTTCTATAAAAATATATGTATTAATTAGGTTGCATAAAAAAATATATACAAAACACACATTAGATAATGTAAATGAGTATAAAAAAATGTATACAAAATACCTTTGAAATAATCTAAACTCGTATCGAGTTAAATTAAGAAAATAACAATAAAATAATGTAATTTTGGATGAAAATATATATAGAAAACACACATAAAATATCCTATATACAAATACAAATATACACATTAAATAATTTAAAATTGAATGAAATAAATATACAAAATAAACATAAAATAAGGTAAATTTGTAATAAAATATATGTAAGAATACATATAAAATAATATAAATTTCTATGAAAATATATATACAAATACACATAAAAAAATATGAATTTGTATAAAATGTTTCAAAATATATACGAATACACATAATAAAATAACGTAAATTTTTATGAAAATGTATATATAAAATACACATAAAATAGTTTAAATACATAGAAAAATATATATACAAAATACACATAAAATAATGTAAATTCGTAAAAAATTAAATACACAAAATTCCAATAAAAGAATGTATATTTGTAGGAAAATATATATACAAAAAACAAATAAATTAACTAAAATTTGTATAAAAATATATACAAATATACACAAAAATAATTTAAATTTGTTTGAAAATAGATATTTAAAATACACATAAAGTTAGGCAAATTTGTATTGAAATACATATACAAAACTCACATAAAATAATGTAAATTTGTATGAAAATATATAAACAAATACATATAAAATCACGTAGATTTGGATAAAATATATATATATATATATATATATATATATATATATATATATATATATATATATATATATATATATATATATATATATATATATATATATATATATATATATATATATATATATCTCATATATATTTACATTATTTTATTGGTATTTTGTCTATTTATTTTGATACGAATTACATGATTATTTGTGTATTTTTTACATTTTTTTTATACATATTTACATTATTTAATGTGTATTTTGTTTATATATTTTTATACAAATTTACGTTATTATATGTGTATTTGTATAGGTATTTTGATACAAATTTACATTATTTTATGTATTTTGTATATATATTTCAATTCAAATTTAGCTTATTTTATGTGTATTTTGTATATCTATTTATTTTAATACAAAATCAAATATTTTATGTTTTCTCGTATTTATATTTTTATAAAAAATGCGTTATTTTATGGGTTTTTTGCATCTTAATTTTCATACATATTTACATTATTTTATTAATATTTTCTGTATTTATTTTGATACGATTTTACATTATTTTATTTGTGTTTTGTATATATTTTTTTATACATATTTACATTATTTAATGTTTTTTTGTATATATATTTGATACAAATTTACGTTATTTTAAGTCTATATGTTTATATATTTTCATTCAAATTTACATTATTTTATGTATTTTGTATATGTATTTCAATAAAATTTACCTATTTTTATATGTTTTTGTATATTTATTTTCATACAAGTTTATATTATTTTGTGTATTTTGTATATAGTTTTATACAAATTTAGGTTATTTTATGTGTATTTTGTATATCTATTTTCATTCAAATACACATTCTTTTCATGATATTTTGTTTATTTATTTTGACACGAATTAACATTATTTAATGTGTATTTTGTATATATATTTTATACGTATTTGCATTATTTCAAGTGTATTTTGAATATATATTTCTATAGAAATCTGCGTTATTTTATGTGTATTCGTATATATATTTTGAAACAAATTTACATTATTTTATGTGTATTTTGCATATTTTTTCAATACAAATTTACCTCATTGTATGTGCATTTTGTATATTAATTTTAATACAAATTTGATTAATCTATGTGTATTTTTGTATATGTATTTTTATAAAAATATGCTTTATTTTATGGGTATTTTGCATCTTTATTGTCATACAAATTTACATTATTTTGTTGATATTCTGTGTATTTATTTTGATATGTTTTTACATTACTCTATGTGTATTTTGTATATATATTTTATATAAAATGCATTTGTTTTCATTTCATACAAATCTACATTATTTTATGTTTTTTGTACATGTATTTAAATACAAATTTAACTAGTTATATGTGTATTTTGTATATCTATTTTGTATGTATATTTTCATAGAAATTTACTATATTTTATAAGTATTCGTATATATATTTTGATACAAATTTACATTATTGATGTGTATTTTGCATATCTATTTCAATATAAATTTTCTTTATTGTACGTGCATTTTGTATATTTATTTTAATACAAATTTAACTATTTTATATGTATTTTTGTATATATATTTTTATGCAAATATGCGTTATTATATGGATATTTTGCATCTTTATTTTCATTCAAATTTACATTATTTTATTGATATTCTCTTTATTTATTTTGATACGATTTACCATTATTCCATGTGTATTTTGTATTTTTTTTTATACATATTTACATTATTTAATGTTCATTTTGTATATATATTTTATCCAAATTTACATTATTTTATGTGTATTTGTTTATATATTTTCATACAAATTTACATTATTTTATGTGATATTTGTATATATATTTTTCTACGTATTTAAATTATTTTGTGTATTTATTATATACATTTTCATACAAAAATACGTTCTTTTATTGTGTGTATAAGTATATATTTTGATACAAATTTTATAAAAATTCATGTTATTTAATGTGTATTTGTATATATATTTTCATACAAATTTATATTATTTTATGTGTATTTTTTCATATATTTCATTACAAATTTACCTTATTTTATGTTTATTTTGAATATTTATTTCATTCAATTTTAAATTATTTTATGTGTATATTTGTATTTGTATTTAAGTTTTTTTATGAGTATTTTGTATATATATTTTCATCCAAAATTACATTATTTTATTGATATTTTCTTAATTTAATTCGATACGAATTTAGATTATTTCATAGGTATTTTGTATACATATTTTTATACTCATTTATATTATCTAAAGTGTGTTTTGTATATATATTTTATGCAAATTTATTTTATGTTCATTTTTGTATATATATTTTATAGAAATTTGCGTTATTTTATGTATATAGTTTTATATAAATTTACGTTATTTTATGTGCATTTTGTATATTTATATTTATACAAATACACATTGTTTTATTGGTATATTGTTTATTTACATTTATACGAGTTTACATTATTTTATGTGTATTTTGTATACATTTTTTTATACGTATTTACATAATATTATGTGTATTTTGTATATGTATTTTTATAGAAATCTACGTTATTTTATGTGTATTCGTATATATATTTTGAAACAAATTTACATTATTTTATATGTATTTTGCATATCTATTTCAATACAAATTTACCTTATTGTATGTGCATTTTGTATATTTATTTTAATACAAATTCAAATATTTTGTGTATTTTAGTATCAATATTTTTATAAAAAATGCGTTATTTTATAGGTATTTTGCATCTTAATTTTCATACAAATTTACATTATTTTATTAATATTCTGTGTATATATTTTGATACGATTTTACATTATTCTATTTGTGTTTTGTATATATATTTTTATACATATTTACATTATTTAATGTGTATTTTGATTATATATTTCATACAAATTTACGTTATTATATGTGTATTTGTTTATATATTTTGTTTCAAATTTTCATTATTTTATATGTATTTTTTATATGTATTTCAATACAAATTAACCTAATTTTATGTGTATTTTGTATATTTCTTTTCATACAAATTCAAATTATTTTTGTGTATTTTTGTATATAGTTTTATACAAATTTAGGTTATTTTATGTACGGATTTACATTATTTAATGTGTGTTTTGTATATATTTTTATCCAAAGTTACTTTATTTTACGTTCATTTTTGGACATATATTTTTTATGGAAATTAGCGTTATTTTATATGTTTTTGTATATGTTTTCTCATACAAATTTACATTTTTTTATTGATATTTTGTTATTTAGTTTGATACGAATTACATGATTATATGTGTATTTTGTACATATTTTTTATACCTATTTACATTACTTAATGTGTATTTTGTTTATATATTTTAAACAAATTTACGTTATTATATGTATTTTCATAAATATTTTGATACAAATTTACATTATTTTATGTATTTTCTATATACATTTCAATTCAAATTTAGTTTATTTTATCTGTATTTTGTATATCTATTTTCATACGAATTTAATAACTTCTGTGTATTTTTGTATATAGTTTTATACAAATTTACGTTATTTTATGTGTATTTTGTATATTTATATTTATACAAATACACATTCTTTTATTGGTATTTTGTTTATTTGTTTTGATACGAATTTACATTATTTTATGTGTATTTTGTATACATTTTCTCATACTTATTTACTTCATTTTATGTGTATTTTGTACATATATTTTTATACAAATCTACGTTATTTTATGTGTATTCGTATATATATTTTGAAACAAATTTACATTGTTTTATATGTATTTTGCATATCTATTTTGATACAGATTTACCTTATTGTATGTGTATTTTGTATATTTATTTTAATACAAATTAGTTTTTCATGTGTATTTTGGTATATATATTTTTATAAAAAAATGCGTTATTTAATGGGTATTTTGCACTTTTATTTTCATACAAATTTACATTGTTTTATTAATATTCAGTGTATTTATTTTGATACGATTTTACATTATTCTATTTGTGTTTTGTATATATTTTTTTTATACATATTTACATTATTTAATGTGTATTTTGTATATTTTAAAACAAATTTACGTTATTTTATGCGCATCTGTTAAAATATTTTGATACAAATTTACATTATTTTATGTATTTTGTATATATATTTTAATACAAATTTAGTTTATTTTATGTATATTTTGTATATCTATTTTCATTCGTATCAAAATAAATAAACAAAATAGCAATAAAATAATGTAAATTTGTATGAGAAAACATATACAAATACACAAAAATAAAATTAAATTTCTAAAAAAATATATGTACAAAAATGCACATAAAATAAAGTAAATTTGTATAGAAATATATATACAAAATACACATTAAATAATGTAAATGCGTACATAAAATAACCTAAATTTGTATAAACCTATTTACAAAAATACACAATTTTTTTAAAAATTTGTATGAAAAAAAAATACAAAATACACATAAAATTAGGTCAAAATAAATAAACAAAATATCATGAAAAGAATGTGTATTTGTATAAAAATAAATAATAGATAATAAATTTGAATGAAATATATATGCATGATACACATTAAATAATGTAAATATGTATAAAAAAATATATACAAAAAATAAAAAGAATAATGTGAAATCGTATCAAAATAAATACACCGAATATTAATAAAATAATGTAAATTTATATGAAAATAAAGATGCAAAATTCCCATCAAATAGCGCATTTCTTATAAAAATATATATACCAAAATACACATAAAATATTTAAATTTGTATTGAAGTAAATATACAAAATGCACATACAAGAAGGTAAACTTGTATTGAAAGAGATATGCAAAAATACATATAAAACAATGTAAATTTGTTTCAAAATATATACGAATACACATAAAGTAACGTAGATTTCTATAAAAATATATATAAAAAATACACATAAATTAAGTAAATACTTATAAAAATAGATATACAAAATACACATAGAATAATGTAAAATTGTTTCAAAAAAAGAATAAACAGAATATAAAAAAAATAATGTAAATTTGTATGAAAATAAAAATCCAAAATACCCATAAAATAAAGCATATTTTTATAAAAATACATATACAAAAATAGACATAGCATAATTAAATTTGTATTAAAATTAATATACAAAATGCATATACAATAAGGTAAATTTGTATTGAAAAAATATGCAAAATACACATAAAACAGTGTAAATTTATTTCAAAATCTATATACGAATACACATAAATCAAAAGATATATATATATATATATATATATATATATATATATATATATATATATATATATATATATATATATATATATATATATATATATATATATATATATATATATATATATATATATATATATATATATATAAATATCAATAAAAGAATGTGTATTTGTATGAAAATAGATATACAATATACACGTTATTTTATGTGTATTCGTATATATATTTTGAAACAAATTTACACTGTTTTATTTGTATTTTGCGTTTTTTTAATACAAATTTACCTTTTTGTATGTGTGCATTATGTATATTAATTTTAATACAAATTTAATTATTCTATGTGTATTTTTGTATATGTATTTAAAAAAAATATATGCTTTATCTTATGGGTATTTTGCATCTTTATTTTCATACAAATTTAAATTATTTTATTGATATTCTGTGTACTTATTTTGATACGATTTTACATTATTCTATGTATAACAAAAATAAATATATACAAAAATACACAAAAATAATTTAAATTTGTTTGAAAATAGATATACAAAATATGTGTGTTTTGTATATATATTTCAATTCAAATTTAGCTTATTTTGTGTGTATTTTGTATATATTTTCATACAAATTTAATTACTTCTGTGTATTTTTGTATATAGTTTTATATAAATTTACGTTATTTTATGTGTAATTCGTATATTTATATTTATACAAATACACATTCTTTTATTGGAATTTTGTTTATTTATTTTGATACGAATTTGCATTATTTTATGTATTTTGTATACATTTTTTTATACGTATTTACTTCATTTTATGTGTATTTTGTATACATATTTTTATAGAAATCTACGTTATTTTATGTGTATTCGTATATATATTTTGAAACAAATTTACATTGTTTTATATATATTTTGCATATCTATTTCAATACAAATTTACCTTATTGTATGTGTTTTTTGTATATTTATTTTAATACAAATTTAATTTTTTGATGTGTATTTTGGTATATATATTTTTATAAATAAAAAAATGCGTTATTTTATGGGTATTTTGCTTCTTTATTTTCATACAAATTTACATTATTTTATTAATATTCTGTGTATTTATTTTGATACGATTTTACATTATTCTATTTGTGTTTTGTACATATTTTTTTTATACAAATTTACGTTTTTTTATAAAATTATTGATACCAAAATACACATAAAATAATTCAATTTGTATTAAAATAAATATACAAAATGCACATACAATAAGGTAAATTTGTATTGAAATAGATATGCAAAATACATATAAAATAATGTAAATTTGTTTCAAAATATATATACGAATACACAAAATAACGTAGATTTCTATAAAAATACATATACAAAATACATTTAAAATTAGGTAAATACGTATAAAAAAATTTATACAAAATACACAAAATAATGTAAATTCGTATCAATGTAAATAAACAATATACCAATAAAAGAATGTGTATTTGTATAAATATAAATATACAAAATGCACATAAAATAACGTAAATTTTTATATAACTATATACATAAAATAATGCAAATTTCTATAAAAATATATGTACAAAAATGAATATAAAATAAATTTGCATAAAAATATATATACAAAACACACATTAGATAATGTAAATGAGTATAAAAATATGTATAGAAAATACCTATGAAATAATCTAAATTCGTATCGAATTAAATTAAGAAAATACCAAAAAATAATGTAATTTTGGATGAAAATATATATACAAAATACCCATAAAATAACCTATATACAAATACAAATATACACATAAAATATTGTATTTTGTATATACATTTCAAGTCAAATTTAGCTTATTTTATCTTTATTTTGTATATCTATTTTCATACGAATTTAATTACTTTTGTGTATTTTTTTATAGTTTTATACAAATTTACGTTATTTTATGTGTATTTATATATTTATATTTATACAAATACACATTCTTTTATTGGTATTTTGTGTATTTATTTTGATACGAATTTACATTATTTTATGTGTATTTTGTATACATTTTCTTATACGTATTTACTTCATTTTATGGGTATTTTGTATATATATTTTTATACAAATCTACGTTATTTTATGTGTATTCGTATATATATTTTGAAACAAATTTACATTGTTTTATATGTATTTTGCATATCTATTTCAATACAGATTTACCTTATTGTATGTGTATTTTGTATATTTATTTTAATACAAATTAATTTTTTCATGTGTATTTTGGTATATATTTTTTTATAAAAAATGCTTCATTTAATGGGAATTTTGCATCTTTATTTTCATACAAATATACATTGTTTTATTAATATTCTGCGTATTTATTTTGATACGATTTTACATTATTCTATTTGTGTTTTGTATATATATTTTTTATACATATTTACATTATTTAATGTGTATTTTGTATATTTTAAAACAAATTTACGTTATTTTATGCGCATCTGTTAAAATATTTTTATACAAATTTATATTATTTTATGTATTTTGTATATATATTTCAATACAAATTTAGTTTATTTTATGTATATTTTGTATATCTATTTTCATTCGTATTTAAATAAATAAACAAAATAGCAATCAAATAATGTAAATTAGTATGAGGAAACATATACAAATACACACAAAATAACGCAAATTTCTAAAAAAATATATGTCCAAAAATGCACATAAAATGAATTAAATTTGTATAAAAATATATACAAAACACATTAAATAATGTAAATGCTTACATAAAATAACCTAAATTTGTATAAAACTATATACAAAAATACACAAAAATATTTAAAATGTGTATAAAAAGAAATATACAAAATACACATAAAATTAGGTAAATTTGTATTGAAATACATATACAAAATACACATAGAATAATGTAAATTTGATTGAAAATATATATTCAAATACACTTAAAATAACGTAAATTTGTATGAAATATATATGCAAGATACACATTAAATAATGTAAATGTGTATAAAAAAAATATTTACAAAAAAGAAATAGAAAAATGTAAAATCCTATCAATATAAATACACAGAATATAAATAAAATAATGTAAATTTATATGAAAAGAAAGATGTAAAATTCCCATAAAATAGCGCATTTTTTATAAAAATATATATACCAAAATACACATAAAATATTTAAATTTGTATTGAAATAAATATACAAAATGCATATACAGTAAGGTAAATATGTATTGAAAGAGATATTCAAAAATACATATAAAACAAAGTAAATTTGTTTCAAAATATATATACGAATACACATAAAATAACGTAGATTTCTATAGAAATATATATACAAAATACACATGAAATTATGTAAATACGTATAAAAATATATATACAAAATACATATCTAGGTAAATTCGTGTCAAAATAAATAAACAAAATATCATGAAAAGAATGTGTATTTGTATGAAAATAAATAATAGATAATAAATTTGTATGAAATATATATGCAAGATACACAATAAATAATGTAAATATGTATAAAAAAAATATATATACAAAAAACAAATAGAATAATGTGAAATCGTATCAAAATTAATACACCGAATATTAATAAAATAATGTAAATTTGTATGAAAATAAAGATGCAAAATTCCCATCAAATAGCGCATTTCTTATAAAAATATATATACCAAAATACACATAAAATATTTAAATTTGTATTGAACTAAATATACAAAATGCACATACAAGAAGGTAAACTTGTATTGAAAGAGATATGCAAAAATACATATAAAACAATGTAAATTTGTTTCAAAATATATATACGAATACACATAAAGTAACGTAGATTTCTATAAAAATATATATAAAAAATACACATAAATTAAGTAAATACGTATAAAAATAGATATACAAAATACACATAGAATAATGTAAAATTGTTTAAAAAAAAATAAACAGAATATAAATAAAATAATGTAAATTTGTATGAAAATAAAAATCCAAAATACCCATAAAATAAAGCATATTTTTATAAAAATACATATACAAAAATAGACATAGCATAATTAAATTTGTATTAAAATTAATATACAAAATGCATATACAATAAGGTAAATTTGTATTGAAAAAATATGCAAAATACACATAAAACAGTGTAAATTTATTTCAAAATCTATATACGAATACTCATAAATCAACGTAGATTTCTATAGAAATATATATACAAAATACACATCAAATGATGTAAACACGTATAAAAATATATATATAAAATACACATAAAATAATGTAAATTCGCGTCAAAATAAATAAACAAAATATCAATAATATAATGTGTATTTGTATGAAAATAGTTATACAATATACACAAAAAATCACCTAAATTTGTATAAAACTATATACAAAAATACACAAAATTAATTTTAATTTGTATGAAAATAAATATACAAAATACACATAAAATTAGATAAATTTGTATTGAAATACATTTACAAAATACACATAAAATAATGTAAATTTGAATGAAAATATATAAACAAATACACTTAAAATAACGTAAATTTGTATAAAATATATATAAAAAATACACATTAAATAATGTAAATATGTATAAAAAAATATATACAAAACACAAATAGAATAATATAAAATCGTATCAAAATAAATACACAGAATATTAATAAAATAATGTAAATTTGTAGGAAAATTAAGATGCAAAATACCCATAAAATAACGCATTTTTTTATAAAAATATTTATACCAAGACACACATAAAATATTTGAATTTGTATTAAAATAAATATAGAAAATGCACATACAATAAGGTAAATTTGTATCTAAATAGATATGCAAAATACATATAAAACCATGTAAATTTTTTAAAAATTACGTAGATTTCTATGAAAATAAATATACAAAATACACAGAAAATGAAGTAAATACGTATAAAAAAAGTTATACAAAATACACATAAAATAATGTAAACTCGTATCAAAATAAATAAACAAAATACTAATAAAAGAATGTGTATTGTATAAATATAAATATACAAAATACAAATAAAATAACTTAAATTTATATAAAACTATATGCAAAAATACACAAAAGTAATTAAATTTGTGTGAAAATAGATATACAAAATACATGTGTATTTTGTATATTTATTTTCATACAAATTGAAATTATTTTTGTTTATTTTTTATATATATTTTCAAACAAATTTTCGTTATTTTATGTGTATTTTGTATATTTATTTTTTCTACAAATGTACTTTCTTTTATCTGAATTTTGTTTATTGAATTTGAAACGAATTTAAATTGTTTTGTATATCTATTTTCATACAAATTAAAATACTACTGTGTATTTTTGTATATAGTTTTATATAAATTTACGTTATTTTATGTGTATTTTGTATATTTATATTTATACAAATACACATTCTTTTATTAGTATTTTGTATATTTATTTTGATACGAATTTACATTATTTTATGTGTATTTTGTATACATTTTTTTTATACTTATTTACTTCATTTTATGTGTATTTTGTATATATATTTTTATAGAAATCTACGTTATTTTATGTGTATTCGTATATATATTTTGAAACAAATTTATATTGTTTTATATGTATTTTGCATATCTATTTCAATAGAAATTTACCTTATTGTATGTGTTTTTTGTATATTTATTTTAATACAAATTTAATTTTCTTATGTGTATTATGGTATATATGTTTTTATAAATGCGTTATTTTATGGGTATTTTGCTTCTTTATTTTCATACAAATTTACATTATTTTATTAATATTCTGTTTATTTATTTTGATACGATTTTACATTATTCTATTTGTGTTTTGTACATATTTTTTTATACAAATTTACGTTATTTTAAGTGTATTTCTTTATGTATTTTCATTCAAATTTACATTATTTTATGTGTATTTTGTGTATGTATTTCAATACAAATTTACCTAATTTTATGTGTATTTTGTATATTTATTTTCATACAAATTTAAAATATTTTTGTTTATTTTTGTATATAGTTTGATACAAATTTAGGTTATTTTATGTGTATTTTGTATATCTATTTTCATACAAATACACATTCTTTTATTGATATTTTGTTTATTTATTTTGACGCGAGTTTTATGTGAATTTGTTTTCATTTCATACAAATTTACATTATTTTATGTGTATTTTGTACATGTATTTAAATACAAATTTAACTAGTTATATGTGTATTTTGTATATCTATTTTCATACAAATTGAAATTTATTTTTTTGTTTTTTTGTAAATATTTTTATTCAAATTTTCGTAATCTTATAAAAATATATATACCAAAAAACACATAAAATATTTAAATTTGCATTGAAATAAATATACAAAATGCACATACAATAAGGTAAATTTGTATTGAAAGAGATATGCAAAAATACATATAAAACAATGTAAATTTGTTTCAAAATATATATTCGAATGCAAATAAAAAAACGTAGATTTCTATACAAATATATATACAAAATACACATAAAGTTAAGTAAATACGTATAAAAAAATGTATACAAAATACACATAAAATAATGTAAATTCGAATTAAAATAAATAAACAAAATACCAATAAAAGAATGTGTATTTGGATAAATATAAATATAGAAAATATACATACAAAATAAACATAAAGTAAGGTAGATTTGTAAAAAAATATATGTACAAAATACACATAAAATAATGTAAATTTATATAAAAATATATATACAAATACACATAAAATACCATGAATTTTTATAAAAATATATATTCAAAATAAATATTAAATAATGTAAAAGCGTATAAAAATATATATACAAATACAGATACAAAAATACACATCGAATAATTAAATTTGTATTAAAATTAATATACAAAATGCGTATATAATAAGGTAAATTTGTATTGAAAAAATATGCAACATACACGTTTACTCATACAAATTTATATTATTTTATTGGTATTTTGTTTATTTATTTTTATAAGAATTACATGATTATATGTGTATTTTGTACATAATTTTTATAAGTATTTACATTATTTAATTTGTATTTTGATTATATATTTTTTTTCATAAAAATTTAAGTTATTATATGTATTTGTATAAATATTTTGATACAAATTTACTTTATTTCATGTATTTTGTATATATATTTCAAATCAAATTTAGCTTATTTTGTGTGTATTTTGTATATATTTTCATACAAATTTAATTACTTCTGTGTATTTTTGTATATAGTTTTATATAAATCTACGTTATTTTATGTGTATTTTGTATATTTATATTTATACAAATACACATTCTTTTATTGCTATTTTGTTTATTTATTTTGATACGAATTTACATTATTTTATGTGTTTTTTGTATACATTTTTTATACGTATTTACTTCATTTTATGTGTATTTTGTATATATATTTTTATAGAAATCTACGTTATTTTATGTGTATTCGTATATATATTTTGAAATAAATTTACATTGTTTTATATGTATTTTGGATATCGATTTCAATACAAATTTACCTTATTGTATGTGTTTTTTGTATATTTATTTTAATACATATTTAATTTTTTGATGTGTATTTTGGTATATATATTTTTATAAATAAAAAAAAATGCGTTATGTTATGGGTATTTTGCTTCTTTATTTTCATATAAATTTACATTATTTTATTAATATTCTGTGTATTTATTTTGATACGATTTTACATTATTCTATTTGAGTTTTGTACATATTTTTTTATAGAAATTTACGTTATTTTAAGTGTATTTGTTTATGTATTTTCATTCAAATTTACATTATTATATGTGTATTTTGTGTATGTATTTCAATACAAATTTACCTAATTTTATGTGTATTTTGTATATTTATTTTCATACAAATTTAAAATATTTTTGTTTATTTTTGTATATAGTTTGATACAAATTTAGGTTATTTTATGTGTATTTTGTATATCTATTTTCATACAAATACACATTCTTTTATTGATATTTTGTTTATTTATTTAGACGCGAATTTATGTGAATTTGTTTTCATTTCATACAAATTTACATTATTTTATGTGTATTTTGTACATATATTTAAATACAAATTTAAGTAATTATATGTGTATTTTGTATATCTATTTTCATGCAAATTGAAATTTATTTTTTTGTTTTTTTGTATATTTTTATTCAAATTTTCGTAATCTTATAAAAATATAAAACCAAAAAAAAAATTAAATTTTCATTGAAATAAATATACAAAATGCACATACAATAAGGTAAATTTGTATTGAAAGAGATATGCAAAAATACATATAAAACAATGTAAATTTGTTTCAAAATATATATACGAATACAAATAAAAAAACGTAGATTTCTATAAAAATATATATACAAAATACACATAAAAATAAGTAAATACGTATAAAAAAATGTATACAAAATACACATAAAATAATGTAAATTCGAATTAAAATAAATAAAGAAAATACCGATAAAAGAATGTGTATTTGGATAAATATAAATATAGAAAATACACATACAAAATAAATTTAAAATAAGGTAGATTTGTAAAAAAATATATGTACAAAATACACATAAAATAATGTAAAATTATATAAAAATATATATACAAATACACATAAAATACCATGAATTTGTATAAAAATATATATTCAAAATAATTATTAAATAATGTAAAAGCGTATAAAAATATATATACAAATACAGATACAAAAATACACATCGAATAATTAAATTTGTATTAAAATTAATATACAAAATGCGTATATAATAAGGTAAATTTGTATTGAAAAAATATGCAACATACACGTTTACTCATACAAATTTATATTATTTTATTGGTATTTTGTTTATTTATTTTGATACGAATTACATGATTATATGTGTATTTTGTACATATTTTTTATACGTATTTACATTATTTAATGTGTATTTTGTTTATATATTTTCATACAAATTTACGTTATTATATGTGTATTTGTATAAATATTTTGATACAAATTTACTTTATTTCATGTATTTTGTATATATATTTCAAATCAAATTTAGCTTATTTTGTGTGTATTTTGTATATATTTTCATACAAATTTAATTACTTCTGTGTATTTTGTATATAGTTTTATATAAATTTACGTTATTTTATGTGTATTTTGTATATTTATATTTATACAAATACACATTCTGTTATTGGTATTTTGTTGATTTATTTTGATACGAATTTTCATTAGTTTTTGTTTTTTGTATAAATTTTTATATACGTATTGACTTCTTTTTTTTTGTATTTTGTTTATATTTTTATAGAAATCTACGTTATTTTATGTGTATTCGTATATATATTTTGAAACAAATTTACATTGTTTTATATGTATTTTTCATATATATTTCAATACAAATTTACCTTATTGTATTTGTTTTTTGTATATTTATTTTAATACAATTTAATTTTTTTATTTGTATTTTGGTATTTATATTTTATAAATAAAAAATGCGTTATTTTATGGGTATTTTGCTTCTTTATTTTCATACAAATTTACATTATTTTATTAATATTCTGTGTATTTATTTTGATACGATTTTACATTATTCTATTTGTGTTTTGTACATATTTTTTTTATACAAATTTACGTTATTTTAAGTGTATTTGTTTATGTATTTTCATTCAAATTTACATTATTTTATGTGTATTTTGTGTATGTATTTCAATACAAATTTACCTAATTTTATGTGTATTTTGTATATTTATTTTCATACAAATTTAAAATATTTTTGTTTATTTTTGTATATAGTTTGATACAAATTTAGGTTATTTTATGTGTATTTTGTATATCTATTTTCATACAAATACACATTCTTTTATTGATATTTTGTTTATTTATTTAGACGCAAATTTTATGTGAATTTGTTTTCATTTCATACAAATTTACATTATTTTATGTGTATTTTGTACATGTATTTAAATACAAATTTAACTAATTATATGTGTATTTTGTATATCTATTTTCATACAAATTGAAATTTTTGTTTTGTTTTTTTGTATATATTTTTATTCAAATTTTCGTAATCTTATAAAAATATATATACCAAAAAACACATAAAATATTTAAATTTGCATTGAAATAAATATTCAAAATGCACATACAATAAGGTAAATTTGTATTGAAAGAGATATGCAAAAATGCATATAAAACAATGTAAATTTGTTTCAAAATATATATACGAATACAAATAAAAAAACGTAGATTTCTATAAAAATATATATACAAAATACACATAAAACTAAGTAAATACGTATAATAAATATATACAAAAGACACATAAAATAATGTAAATTCGAATTAAAATAAATAAACAAAATACCAATAAAAGAATGTGTATTTGGATAAATATAAATATAGAAAATACACATACAAAATAAACATAAAATAAGGTAGATTTGAAAAAAAATATATGTACAAAATACACATAAAATAATGTAAAATTATATAAAAAAATATATACAAATACACATAAAATACCATGAATTTGTATAAAAAGATATATTCAAAATGAATATTAAATAATGTAAAAGCGTATAAAAATATTTATACAAAGCACATATAAAATAATGTAAATTCGTATCAATATAAATCAGCAAAACACCAATAAAATAATTTCTATTTGAATGAAAATTAATTTACAAAATAAACATAACATAACTAAAATTTGTATTAAAATATATACAAAAATACATAGAAATAATTTGAGTTTGTTTGAAAATAGATATACAAAATACACATAAAACTAGGTAAATTTCTTTTGAAATGTATATACAAAATACCCATAAAATATTGTAAATTTGTGTCAAAATATATAAGCAAATACACATAAAATAACGTAAATTTGTATGAAAAATATTTACAAAATACACATAGAATAATGTCAAATCGGATCAAAATGAATGAGCAGAATATCAATAAAATAACGTAAATTTGTATGAAAATAAAGATGCAAAATACCCATAAAATAAAGCATATTTTTATAAAAATACATATACAAAAATACACATAGAATAATTAAATTTGTATTAAAATTAATATACAAAATGCATATACAATAAGGTAAATTTGTATTGAAAAAATATGCAAAATACACATAGAAGTGTAAATTTGTTTAAAAATCCATATACGAATACACATAATATAACGTAGATTTCTATAGAAATATATATACAAAATACACATGAAATGATGTAAATACGTATAAAAATATATATACAAAATACACATGAAATGATGTAAATACGTATAAAAATATATATACAAAATACACATTAAATAATTTAAATTCTCGTCAAAATAAATAAACAAAATATCAATAAAAGAATGTGTATTTGTATGAAAATAAATATACAAAATACTCATAAAATAACCTAAGTTTGTATAAAACTATATACAAAAATACACAAAAATAATTTAAATTTGTATAAAAATAAATATACAAAATACACATAAAATTAGGTAAATTTGTATTGAAATACATATACAAAATACACATAAAATAATGGAAGTTTGAATGAAAATATATAAACTTATACACTTAAAATAACGTAAATTTGTATCAAATATATATACAAAATAATAATTAAATAATGTAAATATGTATAAAAAAATATATTCAAAACACAAATAGAATAATGTAAAATCGTATCAAAATAAATACACATAATATTAATAAAATAATGTAAATTTTTTTTGAAAATAAAGATGCAAAATAGCCATAAAATAACGCATTTTTTATAAAAATATATATACCAAAATACACATAAAATATTAAAATTTTTACTAAAATAAATATAAAAAATGCACATACTGTAAGGTAAATTTGTATTGAAATAGATATGCAAAATACATATAAAACAATGTAAATTTGTTTTAAAATATATATACGAATACACATAAAATAACGTTGATTTCTATAAAAATATATACAAAACACATAAAATGAAGTAAATACGTATAAAAAAATTAATACAAAATACACATAAAAATCGTATCAAAATAAATAAACAAAATACCAGTAAAAGAAAGTGTATTTGTATAAATATAAATATACAAAATACACATAAAATATCGTAAATTTGTATAAAACTATATACAAAAATACACAGAAGTTATTAAATTTGTATGAAAATATATATACAAAATACAGCTAAAATAAGCTAAATTTGAATTGAAATGTACATACAAAATACATAAAATAATGTAAATCTGTATCAAAAAATTTATACAAATACATATAATAACGTAGATTTGTTTAAAAATATATAAACAAAATACACATTAAGTAATTTAAATACGTATAAAAAATATGTACAAAATAAACATATAATCATGTAATTCGTATCAAAATAAATAAACAAAATAGCAATAAAATAATGTAAATTTGTATGAGAAAACATATACAAATAACGCAAATTTCTATAAAAATATATGTACAAAAATGCACATGAAATAAAGTAAATTAGCATAAAAAGATATATACAAAACACACACTAAATAATGTAAATGCGTACATAAAATAACCTAAATTTGTATAAAACTATATACAAAAATACACAAAAATAATTTAAATTTGTTTGAAAAGAAATATACAAAATACACATAAAATTAGGTAAATTTGTATGGAAATACATATAGAAAATACACATCAAATAATGTAAATTTGAATGAAAATATATAAACAAATACACTTAAAATAACGTAAATTTGTATAAAATATATATGCAAGATACACATTAAATAATGTAAATGTGTATAAAAAGATATGTACAAAAAATAAAAAGAATAATGTAAAATCGTATCAAAATAAATACACAGAATATCAATAAAATAATGTAAATTTGTATGAAAATAAAGATGCAAAATTCCCAAAAATTATCGCATTTTTAAAAAAAATATATACACCAAAACACACATAAAATATTTAAATTTGTATTGAAATAAATATACAAAATGCATATACAGTAAGGTAAATTTGTATTGAAAGAGATATTCTAAAATACATATAAAACAATGTAAATTTGTTTCAAAATATATATACGAATACACATAAAATAAAGTAGATTTCTATAGAAATATATATACAAAATACATATGAAATTATGTAAATACGTATAAAAATATATATACAAAATACATATCAAATAATGTAAATTCGTGTCAAAATAAATAAACAAAATATCATGAAAAGAATGTGGATTTGTATAAAAAATAGATAATAGATAATAAATTTGTATAAAATATATATGCAAGATACACATTAAATAATGTAAATATGTATAAAAAAGTAAATACAAAAAACAAATAATAATGTAACATCGTATCAAAATAAATACACCGAATATTAATAAAATAATGTAAATTTGTATGAAAATAAAGATGCAAAATTCCCATAAAATAGTGCATTTATTATAAAAATATATATACCAAAATACACATAATATATTTAAATTTGTATTGAAATAAATATACAAAATGCACATACAATAAGGTAAATTTGTATTGAAAGAGATATGCAAAAATACATATAAAACAATGTAAATTTGTTTCAAAATATATATACGAATACAAATAAAAAAACGTAGATTTCTATAAAAATATATATACAAAATACACATAAAATTAAGGAAATACGTATCAAAAAATGTATACAAAATACACATAAAATAATGTAAATTCGAATTTAAATACCAATTAAAGAATGTGTATTTGGATAAATATAAATATACTAAATACACATACAAAATAAACATAAAATAAGGTAGATTTGTAATAAAATATATGTACAAAATACACATAAAATAATGTAAATTTATATGAAAATATATATACAAATACACATAAAATACCATGAATCTATATAAAAATATATATTCAAAATAAATATTAAATAATGTAAAAGCGTATAAAAATATATATACAAAGTACATATAAAATGAAAATTAAGATGCAAAATACCTATAAAATAACGCATTTTTTATAAAATTATTGATACCAAAATACACATAAAATATTTGAACTTGTATTAAAATAAATATACAAAATGCACATACAATAAAGTAAATTTCTATTGAAATAGATATGCAAAATACATATAAAATAATGTAAATTTGTTTCAAAATATATATACGAATACACATAAAATAACGTAGATTTCTATAAAAATACATATACAAAATACACATAAAATTAAGTAAATACGTATAAAAAAATGTATTCAAAATACACATAAAATAATGTAAATTCGTATAAATGTAAATAAACAATATACCAATAAAAGAATGTGTATTTGTATAAATATAAATATACAAAATGCACATAAAATAACGTCAATTTATATAAAACTATATACATAAAATAACGCAAATTTCTATAAAAATATATGTACAAAAATGAACATTAAGTAAATTTGCATAAAAATATATATACAAAACACACATTAGATAATGTAAATGAGTATAAAAATATGTATACAAAATACCTATGAAATAATCTAAATTCGTATCGAGTTAAATTAAGAAATACCAATAAAATAATGTAATTTTGGATGAAAATATATATACAAAATACACATAAAATAACCTAAATACAAAAACAAATATACACATAAAATAATTTAAAATTGAATGAAATAAATATACAAAATAAACATAAAATAAGGTAAATTTGTAATGAAATATATGAAAAATACACATAAAATAATATAAATTTGTATGAAAATATATATACAAATACACATTAAATAACATGAATTTGTATAAAATTTGTATCAAAATATACTTATACACACAATAAAATAACGTAATTTTTTTATGAAAATGTATATACAAAATACACATAAAATAATTTAAATACGTAGAAAAATATATATACAAAAAACACATAAAATAATGTAAATATGTATGAAAATATATAAACAAATACACATAAAATAATGTAAATTTGGATAAAATATATATCATAAAATAATGTAAATTCGTATTAAAATAAATAAACAAAATACCAATAAAAGAATGTGTATTTGTATGAATATAAATATACAAAATACACATAAAATAACGTAAATTTATATAAAACTATATACAAAAATACACAGAAGTAATTAAATTTGTATGAAAATATATACAAAATACACACGAAATAAGCTAAATTTGAATTGAAATATATTTACAATATACATGAAATAAAGTTAAATTTGTATCAAAATATTTATAGCAATACACATATAATAACGTAAATTTGTATGAAAATATATAAACAAAATACACATTAAATAATGTAAATACGTATAAAAAAAATATGTACAAAATACACATATAATCATGTAATTCGTATCAAAATAAATAAACAAAATACCAATAAAATAATATAAATTTGTATGAGTAAACGTGTATGTTTTATATTTTTTCAATACAAATTTACCTTATTATATACGCATTTTGTATATTAATTTTAATACAAATTTAATTATTCGATGTGTATTTTTGTATCTGTATTTTTATAAACATATGCTTTATTTTTTGGGTATTTTGCATCTTTATTTTCATACAAATTTACATTATTTTATTGATATTCTGCTCATTCATTTTGATAGGAATTGACATTATTCTATGTGTATTTTGTATATATTTTTTATACAAATTTACGTTATTTTATGTGTATTTGTTTATATATTTTGACACAAATTTACAATATTTTATGGGTATTTTGTATATACATTTCAAAAGAAATTTACCTAGTTTTATGTGTATTTTGTATATCTATTTTCATACAAACTCAAATTATTTCTATTTATTTTTGTATATATTTTAATACAAATTTTAGTTATGTTATGTGTATTTTGTAAATTTATTTTCATTCAAATATATATTATTTTATTGGTGTTTTGTTGATTTATATTGATACGAATTTACATTATATAATATGTACTTTGTATATATAAATTTATACGCTTTTCCATTATTTAATATTTATTTTGAATATATATTTTTATACAAATTCATGGTATTTTATGTGTATTTGTATATATATTTTCATATAAATTTACATTATTTTATGTGTATTTTGTACATATATTTTATTACAAATCTACATTATTTAATGTTTATTTTGTATGTGTATTTTGTATATTTATATTTATCCAAATACACATTCTTTTATTGGTATTTTGTTTATTTATTTTAATTCGAATTTACGTTCTTTTATCGGAATTTCATTTATTTATTTTGATACGAATTTTCATTTTTTTAGGTGTATTTGATATATATATTTTTATACTTATTTACATAATTTTATATGTATTTTGAATATATATTTTCATAGAAATTTACTCTATATGTATATGTATAGAAAATACACATGAAATAGTCTAAATTCGTATCGAAATAAATGAACAAAATACCGATAAAATAATGTAATTTTGAATGAAAATATATATAGAAAATACACATAAAATAACGTAAATACAAATAAATATATACACATAAAATGATTTGAATTTGAATGAAAATAGATATAAAAACAAACTTAAAATAAGGCAAATTTATAATGAAATATATATACAAAATACACATAAAATAATGTAGATTTGTTTCAAAATATATATACGAATACACATAAAATAACGCAGATTTCTATAGAAATATATATACAAAATACACATGAAATGTTGTAAATACGTATAAAAATATATATACAAAATACACATTAAATAATGTAAATTCGTGTCAAAATAAATAATTAAAATATCAATAAAAGAATGAATATTTGTATGAAAATACATATACAAAATACACATAAAATAACGTAAATTTGTATAAAACTATATATAAAAATACACAAAAAATAAGTTAAATTTGTATGAAAATAAATATACAAAATACACATAAAATTAGGTAAATTTGTAAAGAAATACATATACAAAATACACATAAAATAATGTAAATTTGAATGATAATATATAAACAAATACACTTAAATTAACATAAATTTGTATAAAATATATATAAAAAATACTCATTAAATAATGTAAATATGTATAAAAAATATATATACAAAACACAAATAGAATAATGTAAAATCATATTAAAATAAATACACAGAATGTAAATAAAATAATGTAAATTTGTATGAAAATAAAGATGCAAAATACCCATAAAATAACGCATTTTTTATAAATATACAAAATACACATGAAAGGATGTAAATACGTATAAAAATATATATACAAAATACACAATAAATAATGTAAATTCGCGTCAAAATAAATAAACAAAATGTCAATAAAAGAATGTGTATTTGTATGAAAATAAATATACAAAATACACATAAGATAACATAAATTTGTATAAAACTATATACAAAAATACACAAAAATAATTTAAATTTGTAAGAAAATAAATATACAAAATACACATAAAATTAGGTAAATTTGTATTGAAATACATATACAAAATACACATAAAATACTGTAAATTTGAATGAAAATACATAAACAAATACACTTAAAAAAACGTAAATCTGTATAAAAAAATATATACAAAACACAAATAGAATAATGTAAAATCGTATCAAAATAAATACACAGAATATTAATAAAATAATTTAAATTTGTATGAAAATAAAGAAGCATAATACCCATAAAATAACGCATTTTTTTTTAAATATATATACAAAAATACACATAAAAACATTTATTTGTATTAAAATAAATATACAAAATACACATACAATAAGGTAAATCTGTATTGAAATAGATATGCAAAATACATATAAAACAATGTAAATTTGTTTCAAAATATATATACGAATACACATAAAATAACGTAGATTTGTATAAAAAATTTATATACAAAATACACGTAAAATGAAGTAAATACGTATAAGAAAATGTATACAAAATACACATAAAATAAAGTAAATTCGTATCAAAATAAATAAACAAAATACCAATAAAAGAATGTGTATTTGGATAAATATAAATATACAAAATACACATAAAATAACGTAAATTTGTATAAAACTATATACAAAAATACACAGAAGTAATTAAATTCGTATGAAAATAGATATATAAAATACAGATAAAATAAGCTAAATTTGAATTGAAATGTATATACAAAATACATAAAATAATGTAAATTTGTATCAAAATATTTATAAAAATACATATAATAACGTAAATTTGTTTAATAATATATAAACAAAATACACATTAAGTAATGTAAATACGTATAAAAAATATGTACAAAATACATATAATCATGTAATTCGTATCAAACTAAATAAACAAAATAGCAATAAAATAATGTAAATTTGTATGAGAAAACATATACAAATACGTATAAAATAACGCTAGTTTCTATAAAAATATATGTCCAAAAATGAACGTAAAATAAATTAACTTTGGATAAAAATATATATACAAAACACACATTAAATAATGTAAATGCGTACATAAAATAACCTAAATTTGTATAAAACTATATACAAAAATAAACAAAAATAATTTAAATTTGTATGAAAAGAAATATACAAAATACACATAAATATAAGTTAATTTCTATTGAAATACATATACAAAATACACATAAAATAATGTAAATTTGAAAGAAAATATATAAACAAATACACATATAATAACGTAAATTTGTATGAAATATATATACAAAATACACATTAAATAATGTAAATATATATAAAAAAATATATAGAAAACACAAATAGAATAATGTAAAATCGTATCAAAATATATACACAGAATATTAATAAAATAATGTAAATTTGTATGAAAATTAAGATGCAAAATACCTATAAAATAACGCATTTTTTATAAAATTATTGATACCAAAATACACATAAAATATTTGAATTTGTATCAAAATAAATATACAAGATGCACATACAATAAGGTAAATTTGTATTGAAATAGATATGCAAAATACATATAAAATAATGTAAATTTGTTTCAAAATATATATGCGAATACACATAAAATAACGTAGATTTCTATAAAAAAAACATATACAAAATACACATAAAATTAAGTAAATACGTATAAAAAAATGTATACAAAATACACATAAAATAATGTAAATTCGTATAAATATAAATAAACAATATAGCAATAAAAGAATGTGTATTTGTATAAATATAAATATACAAAATACACATAAAATAACGTAAATTTATATAAAACTATATACATAAAATAACGCAAATTTCTATAAAAATATATGTACAAAAATGAACATAAAATAAATTTGCATAAAAATATATATACAAAACACACATTAGATAATGTAAATGAGTATAAAAATATGTATACAAAATACCTATGAAATAATCTAAATTCGTATCGAATTAAATTAAGAAAATACCAATATAATAATGTAATTTTGGATGAAAATATATATAAAAAATTCACATAAAATAACCTAAATACAAATACAAATATACACATAAAATAATTTAAAATTGAATGAAATAAATATACAAAATAAACATAAAATAAGGTAAATTTGTAATGAAATATATGAAAAAATACACATAAAATAATATAAATTTGTATGAAAATATATATACAAATACATATTAAATAACATGAATTTGTATAAAATTTGTATCAAAATATATACTTATACACACAATAAAATAACGTAATTTTTTTATGAAAATGTATATACAAAATACACATAAAATAAATTAAATACGTAGAAAAATGTATATACAAAAACACATAAAATAATGTAAATATGAATGAAAATATATAAACAAATACACATAAAATAATGTAAATTTGGATAAAATATATATACAAAATGAACATTAAATAATGTAAATATGTATAAAAAAATATATACAAAAACACATAGAATAATGTTAAATCGTATCAAAATAAATAAAGAGAATATCAATAAAATAATGTAAATTTGTATGAAAATAAAGATGCAAAATATCCATATAATAACGCATATTTGCATAAAAATATATATACAAAAATACATATAAAATAATTAAATTTGTATTAAAATAAACATACAAAATGCACGTACAATAAAGTTAATTTGTATTGAAATAGATATGCAAAATACACATTAATAATGTAAATTTGTATCAAAATATATATACGAATACTCATAAAATAGAGTAAATTTCTATGAAAATATACATATAAAATAGATATACAAAATACACATATAACTAGTTAAATTTGTATTTAAATACATGTACAAAAAACATAAAATAATGTAGATTTGTATGAAATGAAAACAAATACATTTTATATAAAATATATATACAAAATACACATAGAATAATGTAAAAACATATCAAAATAAATACACAGAATATCAATAAAATAATGTAAATTTGTATGAAAATAAAGATGCAAAATACCCATAAAATAAAGCATATTTTTATAAAAATACATATACAAAAATACACATAGATTAATCAAATTTGTATTAAAATTAATATACAAAATGCACATACAATAAGGTAAATTTGTATTGAAAAAATATGCAAAATACACATAAAACAATGTAAATTTGTTTCAAAATATATATACGAATACACATAAAATAACGCAGATTTCTATAGAAATATATATACAAAATACACTTGAAATAATGTAAATACGTATAAAAATATATATACAAAATGCACATTAAAATAATGTTAATTCGTGTCAAAATAAATAAACAAATTATCATGAAAAGAATGTGTATTTATATGAAAATAGATATACAAAATACACATAAAATAACCTAAATTTGTATAAAACTATATACAAAAATACACAAAAATAATTTAAACTTGTATGAAAATAAATATACAAAAAACATATAAAATAGGTAAATTTGTATTGAAATACATATACAAAATACACATAAAATAATGTAAATTTGAATGAAAATATATAAACATATGGACTTAAAATAACGTAAATTTGTATCAAATATATATACAAAAAAACATTAAATAATGTAAATATGTATAAAAAAATATATACAAAACACAAATAAAATAATGTAAAATCGTATCAAAATAAATACAGAAAATATTAATAAAATAATGTAAATTTGTATGAAAATTAAGATGCAAAATACCCATAAAATAACGCATTTTTTATAAAAATATATATACGAAAAAACATGAAATATTTGATTTTGTATTAAAATAAATAGATATACAAAATACACATAAAATAAGCTAAATTTGAATTGAAATATATATACAAAATACATAAAATAATGTAAATTTGTATCAAAATACCTATACAAATACACATATAATAACGTAAATTTGTGTAAAAATATATAAACAAAATACACATTAAATAATGTAAATACGTATAAAAAATGTAAAAAATACACAAATAATCATGTAATTCGTATCAAAATAAATAGACAAAATACCAATAAAACAATGTAAATTTCTATGAGAAAACATATACAAAATACACATAATTAACGCAAATATCAATAAAAATATATATAATATAATATATTTTTTTACATATTTAAAATATTTAATGTATATTTTGTATATATATATTTTATCCAAATTTACGTGATTTTATATGTAATTGTTTATATATTTTCATACAAATTTACATTATTTTATGTGAGTTTTGTAGATGTATTTCAATACAAATATGCCTAACTTAATGTGTATTTTGCATATCTATTTTCAAACAAATTTATATTATTTTTGTGTATTTTTGTATATATTTTTATACAAATTTTAGTTATTTTATTTGTTTTTTTGTATATATATTTTCCTACAAATATACATTCTTTTATTGGAATTTTGTGTATTTATTTTGTTACGAGTTTACATTATTTTATGTGTATTTTGTATATATATTTTTCTACGTATTTAAATTATTTTATGTGTATTTTATATATACATTTTCATAAAAATTTAGGTTATTTTATTGTGTGCATTCGTATATATTTTGAAACAAATTTTATACAAATTCATGTTATTTTATGTGTATTTGTATATATATATTTTCATATAAATTTATATTATTTTAAGTGTATTTTTACATATATTTTATTACAAATTTACCTTATTTTATGTTTATTTTGTATTTTTATTTCATTCAATTTTAAATTATTTAATGTGTTTATTTGTATTTGTATTTAGGTTATTTTATGTGTGTTTTCTATATATATTTTCATCCAAAATTACATTAATTTATTGTTATTTTCTTAATTTAACTCGATACGAATTTAGATTATTTCATAGGTATTTTGTATACATATTTTTATACTCATTTTCATTATCTAATGTGTGTTTTGTATATATATTTTATATGCAAATTAATTTTATGTGCATTTTTGGACATATATTTTTATAGAAATTTGCGTTATTTTATGTGTATTTTGTATATGTTTTCTCATACAAATTGACATTATTTAATTAGTTTTTTTGTTTATTTATTTTGATACGAATGACTTGATTATTGGTGTATTTTGTAAATATTTTTTTATACGTATTTACATTACTTAATGTGTATTTTGTTTATATAGTTTTTTTTTACAAATTTACGCTATTGTATGTGTATTTGTTAAAAATATTTTATTTTATGTATTTTGTATATATATTTCAATTCAAATTTAACTTATTTTGTGTGTATTTTGTATATCTATTTTCATACAAATTTAATTACTTCTGTGTATTTTTGTATATAGTTTTATACAAATTTACGTTATTTTATGTGCATTTTGTATATTTATATTTATACAAATGCACATTCTCTTATTGGTATTTTTTTTATTTATATTTATACGAATTTACATTATTTTATGTGTATTTTGTATACATTTTTGATTCGTATTCACTTAATTTTATTTGTATTTTGTATATATATATTTATAGAAATCTACGTTATTTTATGTGTATTCGTATATATATTTTGAAACAAATTTACATTGTTTTATATGTTTTTTGCATATCTATTTCAAAACAAATCTACCTTATTTTATGTGCATTTTGTATATTTATTTTAATACAAATTCAAATATTTTATGTGTATTTTGCTATATATAATTTTTTTAAAAATGCGTTATTTTATAGGTATTTTGCATCTTAGTTTTCATACAAATGTACATTATTTTATTAATATTCTGTGTATATATTTTGATACGATTTTATATTATACTATTTGTGTTTTGTATATATTTCTTTATACATATTTTTATTATTTAATGTGTATTTTTATATATATTTTATACAAATTAACGTCATTTTAAGTGTATTTGTTTATATAATTTCATTCAAATTTACATTATTTTAAGTATATTTTGTATATGTATTTTAATACAAATTTACCTAATTTTATATGTATTTTGTATATTTATTTTCATACAAATTTAAATTATTTTTGTGTTTTTTTGTATATACATATAGAGTAAATTTCTATGAAAATATATATTCAAAATACATATAAAATTATGTAAATAAGTATAAAAATATATATATCAAATACACCTAAAATAATGAAAATTCGTATCAAAATAAATAAACAAAACTCCGATAAAAGAACGTATATTTGTAGGAAAATAAATATACAAAATACACATAAAATTACGAAAATTTGAATAAAAGTATATACAAAAAAACAAAAAAATAAATTTCAATTTGTATGAAAATAGATATACAAAATACACATATAATTAGTTAAATTTGTATTTAAATACATGTCCAAATACACATAAAATAATGTAAATTTGTATGAAATGAAAACAAATTCACATAAAATAACGTACATTTCTATAAAATAGATATACAAAATATACATAGAATAATGTAAAATCGTATCAAAATAAATACACAGAATATCAATAAAATAATGTAATTTTATATGAAAATAAAGATGCAAAATACCCATAAAATAAAGCATATTTTTTTTAAAATACATATACAAGAATACACATAGAATAATTGAATTTGTATTAAAATTAATATACAAAATGCACGTACAATAAGGGAAATTTGTATTGAAAAAATATACAAAATGCACATAAAACAATGTATATTTGTTTCAAAATATATATACGAATACACATAAAATAACGTATATTTCTATAGAAATATATATACAAAATACACATGAAATGACGTAAATACGTATAAAAATATATATACACAATACACATTAAATAATGTAAATTCCCATCAAAATAAATAAACAAAATATCAATAAAAGAATGTGTATTTGTATGAAAATAAATATACAAAATACACATAAAATATTGTAAATTTGCATAAAACTATTAAAAAAATACACAAAAATAATTTAAATTTGTATAAAAATATATATACAAAATACATATAAAACTAGTTAAATTTCTATTGAAATACATATAAAAAATACACATAAAATAAGGTAAATTTGAATGAAAATATGTAAACAAATACACTTAAAATAGCGTAAATTTGTATGAAATATATATAGAAAATACACATTAAATAATGTAAATATGTATAAAAAATATATATACAAAACACAAATAGAATAATGTAAAATAGTATCAAAATAAATACACAGAATATTAATTAAATAATGTAAATTTGTATGAAAATAAAGATGCAAAATAGCCATAAAATAACGCATTTTTTACAAAAATATATATACCAAAATACACATAAAATATTAAAATTTGTATTAAAATAAATATAAAAAATGCACATACTGTAAGGTAAATTTGTATTGAAATAGATATGCAAAATACATATAAAACAATGTAAATTTGTTTCAAAATATATATACAAACAGAATAATGTAAAATCGTATCAAAATAAATACACAGAATATTAATTAAATAATGTAAATTTGTATGAAAATAAAGATGCAAAATAGCCATAAAATAACGCATTTTTTATAAAAATATATATACCAAAATACACATAAAATATTAAAATTTGTATTAAAATAAATATAAAAAATGCACATACTGTAAGGTAAATTTGTATTGAAATAGATATGCAAAATACATATAAAACAATGTAAATTTGTTTCAAAATATATATACGATTACACATAAAATAACGTTGATTTCGATAAAAATATATACAAAATACACATAAAATGAAGTAAATACGTATAAAAAAAATGAATACCAAATACCACATAAAAATCGTATCAAAATAAATAAACAAAATACCAGTAAAAGAATGTGTAATTGTATAAATATAAATATACAAAATACACATAAAATATCGTAAATTTGTATAAAACTATATACAAAACTACACAGAACAAATACACATTCTTGTATTGGTATTTTGTTTATTTATTTTGTTTCGAATTTATATTATTTTATGTGTATTTTGTTTACATTTTTTTATACGTATTTACCTAATTTTATGTGAATTTTGTATATATATTTTTATAGAAATCTACGTATATTTTGAAACAAATTTACAATTTTTTATATGTATTTTTGCATATCTCTTTCAACAGAAGTTTACCTTATTGTATGTGCATTTTGTATATTTATTTCAATACAAATTTAAATATTTATGTGTATTTATATATATATTTTATAAGAAATGCGCTATTTGATGGGAATTTTGCATCTTTATTTTCATACAAATTTGCATTATTTTATTAATATTCGGTGTATTTATTTTGATACGATTTTACATTATTCTATTTGTTTTTTGTATATATTTTGTTTTATACATATTTACATTATTTAATGTGTATCTTGCATATATATTACATACAAATTTATTATCTATTATTTATTTTCATACAAATACACATTCTTTTCATGATATTTTGTTTATTTATTTTGTCACGAATTTACATTACTAATATGTATTTTATATATATATTTTTATCCGTATTTACATAATTTCATGTGTATTTTGTATGTATATTTCTATAGAAATCTACGTTATTTTTTGTGTATTCGTATATATATTTTGAAACAAATTTACACTGTTTTATTTGTATTTTGTGTTTTTTTTTCAATACAAACTTACCTTTTTGTATGTGTGCATTTTGTATATTAATTTTAATACAAATTTAATTATTCTATGTGTATTTTTGTATATGTATTTTTTTTTTTAAATATGCTTTATCTTATGGGTATTTTGCATCTTTATTTTCATACAAATTTAAATTATTTTATTGATATTCTGTGTACCTATTTTGATACGATTTTACATTATTCTATGTATAACAAAAATAAATACAGAATATACAAAAATAGATATGCAAAATACATATGAACAATGTAAATTTGTTTCAAAATATATATACGAATACACATGAAATAAGGTAGATTTCTATAAAAATATATATACAAAATACACATAAAATTAAGTAAATACGTATAAAAAATGTATACAAAATACACATAAAATAATGTAAATTAGTATCAAAATAAATAAAAATAATACCAATAAAAGAATGTGTATTTGTATAAATATATATATATATATATATATATATATATATATATATATATATATATATATATATATATATATATATATATATATATATATATATATATATATATATATATATATATATATATATATATATATAAAATACACATTAAAAAATATAAATTTGTTTAAAACTATACAAAATACACATGAAATGATGTAAATACGTATAAAAATATATATACAAAATACACATTAAATAATGTAAATTCGCGTCAAAATAAATATACAAAATATCAATAAAAGAATGTGTATTTATATGAAAATAGATATACAAAATACACCTCAAATAACCTAAATTTGTATCAAACTATATACAAAAATACACAAAAATATTTAAATTTGTATGAAAATAAATATACAAAATACACATATAATTAGGTAAATTTCTATTGAAATACATACACAAAATACACATAAAATAATGTAAATTTGAATGAAAATACATAAACAAATACACTTAAAATAACGTAAATTTGTATAAAAAAATATGTACAAAACACAAATAGAATAATGTAAAATCGTATCAAAATAAATACACAGAATATTAATAAAATAATGTAAACTTGTATGAAAATAAAGAAGCAAAATACCCATAGAATAACGCATTTTTTTTTATAAAAATATATATACCAAAATACACATCAAAAAATTAAATTTGTATTAAAATAAATATACAAAAAATACATACAATAAGGTAAATTTGTATTGAAATAGATATGCATAATACATATAAAACAATGTAAATTTGTTTCAAAATATATATACGAATACCCGTAAAATAACGTAGATTTCTATAAAAATATATATACAAAATACACATAAAATGAAGTAAATACGTATAAAAAAATGTATACAAAAAACACATAAAATAATGTAAATTCGTATCAAAATAAATAAACAAAATACCAATAAAAGAATGTGTATTTGTATAAATATAAATATACAAAATACACATAAAATAACGTAAATTTATATAAAACTATATACAAAAATACACAGAAGTAATTAAATTTGTATGAAAATATATACAAAATACACACAATATAAGCTAAATTTGAATTGAAATATATATACAAAATACATGAAATAAAGTAAATTTGTATCAAAATATTTATACAAATACACATATAATAACGTAAATTTGTATGAAAATATATAAACAAAATACACATTAAATAATGTAAATACGTATAAAGAAATATGTACAAAATACACATATAATCATGTAATTCGTATCAAAATAAATAAACAAAATACCAATAAAATAATATAAATTTGTATGAGTAAACGTGTATGTTGCATATTTTTTCAATACAAATTTACCTTATTATATACGCATTTTGTATATTAATTTTAATATATGTGTATTTGAATACATATTTTGATAGAAATTTACATTATTTTATGTATTTTCTATATTTATTTCAATTCAAATTTAGCTTATTTTATGTGTCCTTTGTATATCTATTTTCATACAAATTTAATTATTTTTGTTTATTTTTGTATATAGTTTTATACAATTTTACGTTATTTTATGTGTATTTTGTTTATTTATATTTATACAAGTAAACATTCTTTTATTGGCATTTAGTTTATTTATTTTGATACGAATTTACATTATTTTATGTGTTTTTTGTATACATTTTCTTATACGTATTTACTTCATTTTATGTGTATTTTGTATATATATTTTTATAGAAATCTACGTTATTTTATGTGTATTCGTATATATATTTTGAAACAAATTTACATTGTTTTATGTGTATTTTGCATATATATTTTAATACAAATTTATCTTATTGTACGTGCATTTTGTATATTAATTTTAATACAAATTCAATTATTCTATGTGTATTCTTGTATATGTATTTAAAAAAAATGCTTTATTTTATGGGTATTTTGCATCTTTATTTTCATACAAAATTACATTATTTTATTGATATTCTGTGTATTTATTTTGATACGATTTTACATTATTCTATGTATATTTTGTATATCTATTTTATACAAATGTACATTATTTTATGTGAATTTCTTTTCATTTCATACAAATTTACATTATTTTATGTGTATTTTGTACATGTATTTAAATACAAATTTAACTAATTATATGTGTATTTTGTATATCTATTTTCATACAAATTGAAATTTATTTTTTTGTTTTTTTGTATATACTTTTATTCAAATTTTCGTAATTTTATGTGTATTTTGTATATTTATTTTACATCAAATATACGTTCTTTTATCGGAATTTTGTTTATTTATTTTGATACGAATTTTCATTTTTTTAGGTGTATTTGTGATATATATTTTTTATACTTATTTACATAATTTTATATGTATTTTGAATATATATTTTCATAGAAATTTACTCTATATGTATATACAAAAAAACAAAAATAATTTAAATTTGTATGAAAATAAATATACAAAATACACATATAATTAGGTAAATTTCTATTGAAATACATACACAAAATACACATAAAATAATGTAAATTTGAATGAAAATACATAAACAAATACACTTAAAATAACGTAAATTTGTATAAAAAAATATGTACAAAACACAAATAGAATAATGTAAAATCGTATCAAAATAAATACACAGAATATTAATAAAATAATGTAAACTTGTATGAAAATAAAGAAGCAAAATACCCATAGAATAACGCATTTTTTCTTTATAAAAATATATATACCAAAATACACATCAAAAAATTAAATTTGTATTAAAATAAATATACAAAAAATACATACAATAAGGTAAATTTGTATTGAAATAGATATGCATAATACATATAAAACAATGTAAATTTGTTTCAAAATATATGTACGAATACACGTAAAATAACGTAGATTTCTATAAAAATATATATACAAAATACACATAAAATGAAGTAAATACGTATAAAAAAAATGTATACAAAAAACACATAAAATAATGTAAATTCGTATCAAAATAAATAAACAAAATACCAATAAAAGAATGTGTATTTGTATAAATATAAATATACAAAATACACATAAAATAACGTAAATTTATATAAAACTATATACAAAAATACACAGAAGTAATTAAATTTGTATGAAAATATATACAAAATACACACAATATAAGCTAAATTTGAATTGAAATATATATACAAAATACATGAAATAAAGTAAATTTGTATCAAAATATTTATACAAATACACATATAATAACGTAAATTTGTATGAAAATATATAAACAAAATACACATTAAATAATGTAAATACGTATAAAGAAATATGTACAAAATACACATATAATCATGTAATTCGTATCAAAATAAATAAACAAAATACCAATAAAATAATATAAATTTGTATGAGTAAACGTGTATGTTGCATATTTTTTCAATACAAATTTACCTTATTATATACGCATTTTGTATATTAATTTTAATATATGTGTATTTGAATACATATTTTGATAGAAATTTACATTATTTTATGTATTTTCTATATTTATTTCAATTCAAATTTAGCTTATTTTATGTGTCCTTTGTATATCTATTTTCATACAAATTTAATTATTTTTATTTTATACAATTTTACGTTATTTTATGTGTATTTTGTTTATTTATATTTATACAAGTAAACATTCTTTTATTGGCATTTAGTTTATTTATTTTGATACGAATTTACATTATTTTATGTGTTTTTTGTATACATTTTCTTATACGTATTTACTTCATTTTATGTGTATTTTGTATATATATTTTTATAGAAATCTACGTTATTTTATGTGTATTCGTATATATATTTTCAAACAAATTTACATTGTTTTATGTGTATTTTGAATATATATTTTAATACAAATTTATCTTATTGTACGTGCATTTTGTATATTAATTTTAATACAAATTCAATTATTCTATGTGTATTCTTGTATATGTATTTAAAAAAAAATGCTTTATTTTATGGGTATTTTGCATCTTTATTTTCATACAAAATTACATTATTTTATTGATATTCTGTGTATTTATTTTGATACGATTTTACATTATTCTATGTATATTTTGTATATCTATTTTATACAAATGTACATTATTTTATGTGAATTTCTTTTCATTTCATACAAATTTACATTATTTTATGTGTATTTTGTACATGTATTTAAATACAAATTTAGTTAATTATATGTGTATTTTGTATATCTATTTTCATACAAATTGAAATTTATTTTTTTGTTTTTTTGTATATACTTTTATTCAAATTTTCGTAATTTTATGTGTATTTTGTATATTTATTTTACATCAAATATACGTTCTTTTATCGGAATTTTGTTTATTTATTTTGATACGAATTTTCATTTTTTTAGGTGTATTTGTGATATATATTTTTATACTTATTTACATAATTTTATATGTATTTTGAATATATATTTTCATAGAAATTTACTCTATATGTATATACAAAAAAACAAAAATAATTTAAATTTGTATAAAAATAATTATACAAAATACATATAAAACTAGGTAAATTTGTATTGAAATACATATACAAAATACACTTAAAATAATGTAAATTTGAATGAAATTATATAAAAAAATACACTTAAAATGACGTTAATTTGTATAAAATATATATAAAAAATACACATTAAATAATGAAAATATGTATAAAAAAATATATACCAAACACAAATAGTATAATATAAAATCGTATCAAAATATATACACAGAATATTAATAAAATAATGTACATTTTTATGAAAACTAACATGCAAAATACCTATAAAATAACGCATTTTTTATAAAATTATATATACCAAAATACACATAAAATATTTGAATTTGTATTAAAATAAATATACAAAATGCACATACAATAAGGTAAATTTGTATTGAAATAATAGATATGCAAAAAACATATAAAACAATGTAAATTTGTTTCAAAATATATATACGAATACACATAAAATAACGTAGATTTCTATAAATATATATATACAAAATACAAATAAAATTAAGTAAATACGAATCAAAAATGTATACAAAATACACATAAAATAATGTAAATTCGTATAAATATAAATAAACAAAATACCAATAAGAGAATGTGTATATGTATAAATATAAATATACAAAATGCACATAAAATAACGTAAATTTGTATAAAACTATATACAAAAATACACAGAATTAATTAAATTTGTATGAAAATATATATACAAAATACACACAAAATAAGCTTAATTTGAATTGAAATATATATACAAAATACATAAAATAAAGTAAATTCGTCTAAAAATAATTTTAACAAATACACATATAATAACGTAAATTTGTAAAAAAATATATAAACAAAATACACATTAAGTAATGTAAATACGTATAAAAAAATATTTACAAAATACACAAATAATCAAGTCATTCGTATCAAAATAAATAAACAAAAAACTAATTAAATAATGTAAATTTGTATGAGAAAACATATACAAAATACACATAAAATAACGTTTTAAGTTTCCATAAAAATATGTACAAAATGCACATAAAATTAGTTTGCATAAAAAAATATATACAAAACACACATTAGATAATGTAAATGAGTATAAAAATATGTATACAAAATACCTATGAAATAATCTAAATTCGTATCGAGTTAAATTAAGAAAATAACATTAAAATAATGTAATTTTGGATGAAAATATATATAGAAACCACACATAAAAAAATATATATATATATATATATATATATATATATATATATATATATATATATATATATATATATATATATATATATATATATTTATATATATATATATATATATATATATATATATATATATATATATATATATATATATGTTATTTTTTATATATATTTCTATAGAAATCTACGTTGATTTATGAGTATTCGTATATAGATTTTGTAATAAATTTACACTGTTTTATGTGTATTTTGCATATTTTCAATACAAATTTACCTTATTGTATATGCATTTTGTATATTAATTTTAATACAAATTTAATTATGCTATGTGTATTTTTGTCTATATGTTTTATAAAAATATGCTTTATTTTATGGGTATTTCGCATTTTATTTTCATACAAATTTACATTATTTTACTTATATTCTGTTTATTTTTTAAAACAATTTTACATTATTCTATGTGTATTTTGTATATCTATATTTATACATATTTACTTAATTTTATGTGTATTTTGTATATATATTTTATAGAAATCTACGTTATTTTATGTGTATTCGTATATATATTTTAAAACAAATTTACATTGTTTTATATGTATTTTGCATATATCTTTCAATTCAAGTTTAGCGTATTTTATGTATTTTGTAAATTTATTTCAATACAAATTTAAATATTTTATGTGTATTTTGGTATATATATTTTATAAGAAATGCGTTCTTTTATGGAATTTTGCATCTTTATTTTCATAAATTTACATTATTTTATTAATATTTTCTGTATTTATTTTGTTACGATTTCACATTATTCTATTTGTTTTTTGTATATATTTTTTTTATACATATTTACATTATTTAATGTGTATATTGCATATATATTTCATACAAATTTATTATCTATTATTTATTTTCATACAAATACACATTGTTTTCATGATGTTTTGTTTATTTATTTTGACACGAATTTTCCTAGATATGTATTTTGTATATATATTTTATACGTATTTACATAATTTCATGTGTATTTTGTATATATATTTCTCTAGAAATCTACGTTATTTTATGTGTTTTCGTATATATATTTTGAAACAAATTTACTTTGTTTTATATGTATTTTTGAATATCTCTTTCAATACATATTTACCTCACTGTATATGCATTTTGTCTATTTATTTCAATACAAATTTAAATATTTTATGTGTATTTTGGTATATATATTATTATAAAAAAAATGCGCTATTTTATGGGAATTTTGCATCTTTTTTTTCATACAAATTTACATTATTTTATTGATATTCTGTGTATTTATATTGATAGGATTTTACATTATTCTATTTCTTTTTGTATATATTTTTTATACACATTTACATTATTTAATGTGTATCTTGTATATATTTTATACAAATTTACGTTATTTTAAGTGTATTTGTTTATATATTTTAACTCAAATTTACATTATTTTATGTGTATTTTGTATATGTATTTCAATACAAATTTACCTAATTTTATGTGTATTTTGTATATTTCTTTTCATACAAATTTTTAAAAAAATTGTGTATATTTGTATATAGTTTTATACAAATTTAGGTTATTTTATATACGCATTTACATTATTTAATGTGTGTTTTGTATATATATTTTTATGCAAATTTTCTTTATTTTATGTGCATTTTTGTACATATATTTTTTTAGAAATTTGCGTTATTTTATGTGTATTTGTATATGTTTTCTCATACAAATTTACATTATTTTATTGCTTTTTTGTTTATTTATTTTGATACGAATGAAAATAGATATACAAAATATACATAAAATAAACTAAATTTGTTTTAAAATATATATACAAAATACATAAAAAAATGTAAATTTGTATCAAAATATTTTAACAGATGCGCATAAAATAACGTAAATTTGTTTTAAAATATACAAGATACACATTAAATAATGTAAATATGTATAAAAAATATATACAAAACACAAATAGAATAATGTAAAATCGTATCAAAATAAATACAATGAATATTAATAAAACAATGTAAATTTGTATGAAAATAAAGATGCAAAATACCCATTAAATAACGCATTTTTTTTATAAAAATATATATACCAAAATACACATGAAAAAATTAATTTGTATTAAAATAAATATACAAAACACACATACAATAAGGTAAATCTGTATTGAAATAGATATGCAAAATACAATTAAAACAATGTAAATTTGTTTCAAAATATATATACGAATACACATAAAATAACGTAGATTTGTATAAAAATATATATACAAAATACACATAAAATGAAGTAAATACGTATAAGAAAATGTATACAAAATACACATAAAATAATGTGAATTCGTATCAAAATAAATAAACAAAATACCAATAAAAGAATGTGTATTTGTATAAATATAAATATACAAAATACACATAAAATAACGTAAATTTGTATAAAACTATATACAAAAATACACAGAAGTTATTAAATTCGTATGAAAATAGATATACAAAATACAGATAAAATAAGCTAAATTTGAATTGAAATGTATATAGAAAATACATAAAATAATGTAGATTTGTATCAAAATATTTATAAAAATACATATAATAACGTAAATTTGTTTAAAAATATATAAACAAAATACACATTAAGTAATGTAAATACGTATAAAAATATGTACAAAATACACATAATCATGTAATTCGTATCAAACTAAATAAACAAAATAGCAATAAAATAATGTAAATTTGTATGAGAAAACATATAGAAATACATATGAAATAACGCTAATTTCCATAAAAATATATGTCCAATAATGAGCGTAAAATAAAGTAACTTTGGATAAAAATATATATACAAAACACACATTAAATAATGTAAATGCGTACATAAAATAACATAAATTTGTATGAAAACTATATACAAAATACACAAAATAATTTAAATTTGAATGAAAAGAAATATACAAAATACACATAAAATTAGGTTAATTTCTATTGAAATACATATTCAAAATACATATAAAATAATGTAAATTTGAAAGTAAATATATAAACAAATACACATATAATAATGTAAATTTGTATGAAATATATAATCAAAATACACATTAATTAATGTAAATATGTATAAAAAAATATATACAAACCACAAATAGAATAATGTAAAATCGTATAAAAATATATACACAGAATTAATAAAATAATGTAAATTTGTATGAAAATTAAGATGCAAAATACCTATAAAATAACGCATTTTTTATAAAAATATTGATACCAAAATACACATAAAATATTTGAATTTGTATTAATATAAATATACAAAATGCACATACAATAAGGTAAATTTGTATTGAAATAGATATGCAAAATACATATAAAATAATTTAAATTTGTTTCAAAATATATATACGAATACACATAAAATAACGTAGATTTCTATAAAAATACATATACAAAATACACATAATATTAAGTAAATACGTATAAAAATATATACAAAATACACATAAAATAATGTTAATTTGTATAAATGTAAATAAACAATATATCAATAAAAGAATGTGTATTTGTATAAATATAAATATACAAAATACACATAAAATAACCTAAATTTATATAAAACTATATACATAAAATAACGCAAATTTCTATAAAATATATGTACAAAATGAACATAAAATAAATTTGCATAAAAATATATATACAAAACACACATTAGATAATGTAAATGAGTATAAAATATGTATAAAAATACCTATGAAATAATCTAAATTCGTATGAATTAAATTAAGAAAATATCAATAAAATAATGTAATTTTGGATGAAAATATATATACAAATTACACATAAAATAATGTAAATACAAATTCAAATATACACATAAAATAATTTAAAATTGAATGAAATAAATATACAAAATAAACATAAAATAAGGTAAATTTGTAATGAAATATATGAAAAAACACACATAAAATAATAAAATCGTATGAAAATATATACAGAAAACATTAAATAAAATAATGTAAATTTGTAGGAAAATATATACAAATACACACAATAAAATAACGCATTTTTATAAAAATATATATACGAAAAAACATAAAATATTTGATTTTGTATTAAAATAAATAGATATACAAAATACACATATAATAAATTAAATTAAATAAAAATATATACAAAATACATATAGAATAATGTAAAACCGTATCAAAATAAATACACAGAATATCAATACAATTATGTAATTTTGTATGAAAATAAAGATGCAAAATACCCATAAAATAAAGCATATTTTTTTAATAATACATATACAAAAATACACATAGAATAATTAAATTTGTATTAAAATTAATATACAAAATGCACGTACAATAAGGTAAATTTGTATTGAAAAAATATACAAAATGCACATTAAAGCGTAAATTTGTTTCAAAATCTATATACGAATACACATAAAATAATTTAGATTTCTATAGAAATATATATTCAAAATACACATGAAACGATGTAAATACGTATAAAAATATATATATACAAAATACACATTAAATAATTTAAATTCTCGTCAAAATAAATAAACAAAATATCAATAAAAGAATGTGTATTTGTATGAAAATAGATATACAAAATACACATAAAATTAGGTAAATTTGTATTGAAATACATATATAAAATACACATAAAATAATGGAAATTTGAATGAAAATATATAAACATATACACTTAAAATAACGTAAATTTGTATAAAATATATATACAAAATACAAATTAAATAATGTAAATATGTATAAAAAAATATATACAAAACACAAATAGAATAATGTAAAATCGTATCAAAATAAATACACAGAATATTAATTAAATAATGTAAATTTGTATGAAAATAAAGATGCAAAATAGCCATAAAATAACGCATTTTTTATAAAAATATATATATCAAAATACACATAAAATATTAAAATTTGTATTAAAATAAATATAAAAAATGCACATACTGTAAGGTAAATTTGTATTGAAAGAGATATGCAAAATACATATAAAACAATGTAAATTTGTTTCAAAATATATATACGATTACACATAAAATAACGTTGATTTCGATAAAAGTATATACAAAATACACTTAAAATGAAGTAAATACGTATAAAAAAATGAATACCAAATACCACATAAAAATCGTATCAAAATAAATAAACAAAATAACAGTAAAAGAATGTGTATTTGTATAAATATAAATATACAAAATACACATAAAATATCGTAAATTTGTATAAAACTATATACAAAAATACACAGAACAAATACACATTCTTTTATTGGTATTTTGTTTATTTATTTTGTTTCGAATTTATATTATTTTATGTGTATTTTGTTTACATTTTTTTATACGTATTTACCTAATTTTATGTGAATTTTGTATATATATTTTTATAGAAATCTACGTATATTTTGAAACAAATTTACAATTTTTTATATGTATTTTTGCATATCTCTTTCAACAGAAGTTTACCTTATTGTATGTGCATTTTGTATATTTATTTCAATACAAATTTAAATATTTTATGTGTATTTTGGTATATATATTTTTATAAGAAATGCGCTATTTGATGGGAATTTTGCATCTTTATTTTCATACAAATTTACATTATTTTATTAATATTCGGTGTATTTATTTTGATACGATTATTCTATTTGTTTTTTGTATATATTTTGTTTTATACATATTTACATTATTTAATGTGTATCTTGCATATATATTACATACAAATTTATTATCTATTATTTATTTTCATACAAATACACATTCTTTTCATGATATTTTGTTTATTTATTTTGTCACGAATTTACATTACTTAATATGTATTTTATATATGATGGCGCCCCTATAAACACTCGCCTGCGCCAGAACGGGCTGGGCCGGCCATCAGGCCCCACCGGGAAGAAGCCTACCGGCGCAATAGGCAATCAACGTAAAAATATATATATATATATATATATATATATATATATATATATATATATATATATATATATATATATATATATATATATATATATATTATCCCTATTTACATAATTTCATGTGTATTTTGTATATATATTTCTATAGAAATCTACGTTATTTTATGTGTATTCGTATATATATTTTGAAACAAATTTACACTGTTTTATTTGTATTTTGCGTTTTTTTTCAATACAAATTTACCTTTTTGTATGTGTGCGCATTTTGTATATTAATTTTAATACAAATTTAATTATTCTATGTGTATTTTTGTATATGTATTTTAAAAAAAAAATATGCTTTATATTATGGGTATTTTGCCTCTTTATTTTCATACAAATTTAAATTATTTTATTGATATTCTGTGTACCTATTTTGATACGATTTTACATTATTCTATGTATAACAAAAATAAATACAGAATATACAAAAATAGATATGCAAAATACATATAAACAATGTAAATTTGTTTCAAAATATATATACGAATACACATGAAATAAGGTAGATTTCTATAAAAATATATATACAAAATACACATAAAATTAAGTAAATACGTATAAAAAACGTATACAAAATACACATAAAATAATGTAAATTAGTATCAAAATAAATAAAAAAAATATACAAATAAAAGAATGTGTATTTGTATAAATATATATATACAAAATACACATTAAATAATATAAATTTGTTTAAAACTATACAAAATACACATGAAATGATGTAAATACGTATAAAAATATATATACAAAATACACTTTAAATAATGTAAATTCGCGTCAAAATAAATATACAAAATATCAATAAAAGAATGTGTATTTATATGAAAATAGATATACAAAATACACCTCAAATAACCTAAATCTTATCAAACTATATACAAAAATACACAAAAATATTTAAATTTGTATGAAAATAAATATACAAAATACACATATAATTAGGTAAATTTCTATTGAAATACATACACAAAATACACATAAAATAATGTAAATTTGAATAAAAATACATAAACAAATACACTTAAAATAACGTAAATTTGTATAAAAAAATATGTACAAAACACAAATAGAATAAAGTAAAATCGTATCAAAATAAATACACAGAATATTATTAAAATAATGTAAACTTGTATGAAAATAAAGAAGGAAAATACCCATAGAATAACGCATTTTTTTTATAAAAATATATATACCAAAATACACATCAAAAAATTAAATTTGTATTAAAATAAATATACAAAAAATACATACAATAAGGTAAATTTGTATTGAAATAGATATGCATAATACATATAAAACAATGTAAATTTGTTTCAAAATATATATACGAATACACATAAAATAACGTAGATTTCTATGAAAATATATATACAAAATACACATAAAATGAAGTAAATACGTATAAAAAATGAATACAAAAAACACATAAAATAATGTAAATTCGTATCAAAATAAATAAACAAAATACCAATAAAAGAATGTGTATTTGTATAAATATAAATATACAAAATTCACATAAAATAACGTAAATTTATATAAAACTATATACAAAAATACACAGTAGTAATTAAATTTGTATGAAAATACAAAATACAAAATACAAAATACACACAAAATAAGCTAAATTTGAATTGAAATATATATACAAAATACATGAAATAAAGTTAATTTGTATCAAAATATTTATACAAATACACATATAATAACGTTAATTTGTATGAAAATATATAAACAAAATACACATTAAATAATGTAAATACGTATAAAGAAATATGTACAAAATACACATATAATCATGTAATTCGTATCAAAATAAATAAACAAAATACCAATAAAATAATATAAATTTGTATGAGTAAACGTGTATGTTGCATATTTTTTCAATACAAATTTACCTTATTATATACGCATTTTGTATATTAATTTTAATATATGTGTATTTGAATATATATTGTGATACAAATTTACATTATTTTATGTATTTTCTATATTTATTTCAATTCAAATTTAGCTTATTTTATGTGTCCTTTGTATAAATATTTTCATACAAATTTAATTATTTTTGTTTATTTTTGTATATAGTTTTATACAATTTTACGTTATTTTATGTGTATTTTGTTTATTTATATTTATACAAGTAAACATTCTTTTATTGGCATTTAGTTTATTTATTTTGATACGAATTTACATTATTTTATGTGTATTTTGTATACATTTTCTTATACGTATTTACTTCATTTTATGTGTATTTTGTATATATATTTTTATAGAAATCTACGTTATTTTATGTGTATTCGGATATATATTTTGAAACAAATTTACATTGTTTTATGTGTATTTTGCATATATATTTTAATACAAATTTACCTTATTGTACGTGCATTTTGTATATTAATTTTAATACAAATTCAATTATTCTATGTGTATTCTTGTATATGTATTTAAAAAAAAAATATGCTTTTTTATGGTATTTTGCATCTTTGTTTTCATACAAAATTACATTATTTTATTGATATTCTGTGTATTTATTTTGATACGATTTACATTATTCTATGTATATTTTGTATATCTATTTTATACAAATGTACATTATTTTATGTAAATTTTTTTTTATTTCATACAAATTTACATTTTTTTATGTGTATTTTGTACATGTATTTAAATACATATTTAACTAATTATATGTGTATTTTGTATATCTATTTTCATACAAATTGAAATTTTTGTTTTGTTTTTTTGTATATACTTTTATTCAAATTTTCGTAATTTTATGTGTATTTTGTATATTTATTTTACTACAAATATACGTTCTTTTATCGGAATTTTGTTTATTTATTTTGATACGAATTTTCATTTTTTTAGGTGTATTTGATGTATATATTTTCATACTTATTTACATAATTTTATATGTATTTTGAATATATATTTTCATAGAAATTTACTCTATATGTATATACAAAAAAACACAAAAATAATTTAAATTTGTATGAAAATAAATATACAAAATACATATAAAATTAGGTAAATTTGTATTGAAATACATATATAAAATATACTTAAAATAATGTAAATTTGAATGAAATTATATAAACAAATACACTTAAAATGACGTTAATTTGTATAAAATATATATAAAAAATACACATTAAATAATGAAAATATGTATAAAAAAATATATACCAAACACAAATAGTATAATATAAAATCGTATCAAAATATATACACAGAATATTAATAAAATAATGTACATTTGTATGAAAACTAAGATGCAAAATACCTATAAAATAACGCATTTTTTATAAAATTATATATACCAAAATACACATAAAATATTTGAATTTGTATTAAAATAAATATACAAAATGCACATACAATAAGGTAAATTTGTATTGAAATAGATATGCAAAAAACATATAAAACAATGTAAATTTGTTTCAAAATATATATACGAATACACATAAAATAACGTAGATTTTTATAAATATATATATACAAAATACAAATAAAATTAAGTAAATACGAATCAAAAATGTATAGAAAATACACATAAAATAATGTAAATTCGTATAAATATAAATAAACAAAATACCAATAAGAGAATGTGTATTTGTATAAATATAAATATACAAAATGCACATAAAATAACGTAAATTTGTATAAAACTATATACAAAAATACACAGAACTAATTAAATTTGTATGAAAATAGATATACAAAATACACACAAAATAAGCTTAATTTGAATTGAAATATATATACAAATTACATAAAATAAAGTAAATTCGTCTTAAAATATTTTTAACAAATACACATATATTAACGTAAATTTGTAAAAAAAATATATAAACAAAATACACATTAAGTAATGTAAATACGTATAAAAAAATATTTACAAAATACACAAATAATCAAGTCATTCGTATCAAAATAAATAAACAAAAAATAATTAAATAATGTAAATTTGTATGAGAAAACATATACAAAATACACATAAAATAACGTTTTAAGTTTCTATAAAAATATATGTACAAAAATGCACATAAAATTAGTTTGCAGAAAAAAATATATACAAAACACACATTAGATAATGTAAATGAGTATAAAAATATGTATAAAAAATACCTATGAAATAATCTAAATTCGCATCGAGTTAAATTAAGAAAATAACAATAAAATAATGTAATTTTTGATGAAAATATATATAGAAAACACACATAAAATAGCCTAAATACAAATACAAATATACACAATAAATAATTTAAAATTTAATTAAATAAATATACAAAATAAACATAAAATAAGGTAAATTTGTAATAAAATACATGTAAGAATACACATAAAATAATATAAATTTGTATGAAAATATATATACAAATACACATAAAAAAATATGAATTTATATAAAATGTTTCAAAATATATACGAATACACACAATGAAATAACGTAAATTTTTATGAAAATGTATATATAAAATACACATAAAATAGTTTAAATACGTAGAAAAATATATATACAAAATACACATAAAATAATGTAAATTCGTAAAAAATTAAATACACAAAATTCCAATAAAAGAATGTATATTTGTAGGAAAATATATATACAAAAAACAAATAAAATAACTAAAATTTGTATAAAAATATATACAAATATACACAAAAATAATTTAAATTTGTTTGAAAAAAGATATGCAAAATACACATAAAGTTAGGCAAATTTGTATTGAAATACATTTACAAAACTCACATAAAATAATGTAAATTTGTATGAAAATATATAAACAAATACATATAAAATCACGTAGATTTGGATAAAATATATATATACAAAATATACATTAAATATTTTAAATATGTATAAAAATATATTATATTATATATATTTTTATTGATATTTGCGTTATTTATGTGTATTTTGTATATGTTTTCTCATAGAAATTTACATTATTTTATTGGTATTTTGTCTATTTATTTTGATACGAATTACATGATTATTTGTGTATTTTTTACATTTTTTTTATACATATTTACATTATTTAATGCGTATTTTGTTTATATATTTTTATACAAATTTACGTTATTATATGTGTATTTGTATAGGTATTTTGATACAAATTTACATTATTTTATGTATTTTGTATATATATTTCAATTCAAATTTAGCTTATTTTATGTGTATTTTGTATATCTATTTATTTTAATACAAAATCAAATATTTTATGTTTTTTCGTATTTATATTTTTATAAAAAATGCGTTATTTTACATTATTTTATTAATATTTTCTGTATTTATTTTGATACGATTTTACATTATTTTTTTTGTGTTTTGTATATATTTTTTTATACATATTTACATTATTTAATGTTTTTTTTGTATATATATTTGATACATATTTACGTTATTTTAAGTCTATATGTTTATATATTTTCATTCAAATTTACATTATTTTATGTGTATTTTGTATATGTATTTCAATAAAAATTTACCTATTTTTATATGTTTTTTGTATATTTATTTTCATACAAGTTTAAATTATTTTTGTGTATTTTTGTATATAGTTTTATACAAATTTAGGTTATTTTATGTGTATTTTGTATATCTATTTTCATTGAAATACACATTCTTTTCATGATATTTTGTTTATTTATTTTGACACGAATTAACATTATTTAATGTGTATTTTGTATATATATTTTTATACGTATATACATTATTTCAAGTCTATTTTGAATATATATTTCTATAGAAATCTGCGTTATTTTATGTGTATTCGTATATATATTTTGAAACAGATTTACTTTATTTTATGTGTATTTTGCATATTTTTTCAATACAAATTTACCTTATTGTATGTGCATTTTGTATATTAATTTTAATACAAATTTGATTAATCTATGTGTATTTTTGTATATGTATTTTTATAGAAATATGCTTTATTTTATGGGTATTTTGCATCTTTTTTTTCATACAAATTTACATTATTTTATTGATATTCTGTGTATTTATTTTGATATGATTTTACATTATTCTATGTGTATTTTGTATATATTTTATATAAAATGTATTTTTTTTTCATTTCATATAAATCTACATTATTTTATGTGTTTTTTGTACATGTATTTAAATACAAATTTAACTAGTTATGTGTGTATTTTGTGTATCTATTTTGTATGTATATTTTCATAGAAATTTACTCTATTTTATGAGTATTCGTATATATATTTTGATACAAATTTACATTATTGATGTGTATTTTGCATATCTATTTCAATACAAATTTACTTTATTGTACGTGCATTTTGTATATTTATTTTAATACAAATTTAACTGTTTTATATGTATTTTTTGTATATATATTTTTATGCAAATATGCGTTATTACATGGATATTTTGCATCTTTATTTTCATACAAATTTACATTATTTTATTGATATTCTCTTTATTTATTTTGAAACGATTTAACATTATTCTATGTGTATTTTTTATATTTTTTTATACATATTTACATTATTTAATGTTCATTTTGTATATATATTTTATCCAAATTTACATTAGTTTATGTGTATTTGTTTATATATTTTCATACAAATTTACATTATTTTATGTGTTTTTTGTATATATATTTTTCTACGTATTTAAATTATTTTATGTGTATTTTGTATATACATTTTCATAAAAAAATTACGTTATTTTATTGCGTGTATAAGTATATATTTTGATACAAATTTTATACAAATTCATGTTATTTAATGTGTATTTTTATATATATTTTCATACAAATTTATATTATTTTATGTGTATTTTTTCATATATTTTATTACAAATTTACCTTATTTTATGTTTATTTTTAGATTATTTCATAGGTATTTTGTATACATATTTTTATACTCATTTATATTATGTAAAGTGTGTTTTGTATATATATTTTTATGCAAATTTATTTTATGTTCATTTTAGTACATATATTTTTATAGAAATTTGCGGTATTTTATGTATATAGTTTTATATAAATTTACGTTATTTTATGTGCTTTTTGTATATTTATATTTATACAAATACACATTCTTTTATTGGTATATTGTTTATTTACATTTATACGAATTTACATTATTTTATGTGTATTTTGTATACATTTTTTATACGTATTTACTTAATATTATGTGTATTTTGTATATGTATTTTTATAGAAATCTACGTTATTTTATATGTATTTTGTATATGTATTTTTATAGAAATCTACGTTATTTTATGTGTATTCGTATATATATTTTAAAACAAATTTCCATTATTTTATATGTATTCAAATAGTTTATGTGTATTTTGGTATCAATATTTTTATAAAAAATGCGTTATTTTATAGGTATTTTGCATCTTAATTTTCATACAAATTTACATTATTTTATTAATATTCTGTGTATATATTTTGATATGATTTTACAATTATTCTATTTGTGTTTTGTATATATTTTTTTATACATATTTACATTATTTAATGTGTATTTTGATTATATATTTCATACAAATTTACGTTATTATATGTGTATTTGTTTATATATTTTCTTTCAAATTTACATTATTTTATATGTATTTTGTATATGCATTTCAATACAAATTAACCTAATTTTATGTGTATTTTGTATATTTCTTTTCATACAAATTTAAATTATTTTTGTGTATTTTTGTATATAGTTTTATACAAATTTAGGTTATTTTATCTACGGATTTACATTATTTAATGTGTGTTTTGGATATATATTTTTATCCAAAGTTACTTTATTTTACGTTCATTTTTGAACATATTTTTTATGGAAATTAGCGTTATTTTATATGTATTTGTATATGTTTTCTCATACAAATTTACATTATTTTATTGATATTTTGTTTATTTAGTTTGATACGAATTACATGATTATATGAGTATTTTATACATATTTTTTATACGTATTTACATTACTTAATGTGTATTTTGTTTATATATTTTTAAACAAATTTACGTTATTATATGTAGTTTTAAAAATATTTTGATACAAATTTACATTATTTTATGTATTTTCGATATACATTTCAATTCAAATTTAGCTTATTTTATCTGTATTTTGTATATCTATTTTCATACGAATTTAATAACTTCTGTGGATTTTTGTATATAGTTTTATACAAATTTACGTTATTTTATGTGTATTTTGTATATTTATATTTATACAAATACACATTCTTTTATTGGTATTTTGTTTATTTATTTTGATGCGAATTTACATTATTCTATGTGTATTTTGTATACATTTTCTTATACGTATTTACTTCATTTTATGTGTATTTTGTATATATATTTTTATACAAATCTACGTTATTTTCTGTGTATTCGTATATATATTTTGAAACAAATTTACATTGTTTTATATGTATTTTGCATATCTATTTCAATACAGATTTACCTTATTGTATGTGTATTTTGTATATTTATTTTAATATAAATTAATTTTTTCATGTGTATTTTGGTATATATATTTTTATAAAAAAAATGCGTTATTTAATGAGTATTTTGCATCTTTATTTTCATACAAATTTACATTGTTTTATTAATATTCAGTGTATTTATTTTGATACGATTTTACATTATTCTATTTGTGCTTTGTTTATATTTTTTTTTATACATATTTACATTATTTAATGTGTATTTTGTATATTTTAAAACAAATTTACGTTATTTTATGCGCATCTGTTAAAATATTTTGATACAAATTTACATTATTTTATGTATTTTGTATATATATTTTAAAACAAATTTAGTTTATTTTATGTATATTTTGTATATCTATTTACATTCCTATCAAAATAAATAAACAAAATAGCAATAAAATAATGTAAATTTGTATGAGAAAACATATATAAATACACATAAAATAATGCAAATTTCTAAAAAAATATATGTACAAAAATGCACATAAAATAAAGTAAATTTGCATAAAAATATATATACAAAACACACATTAAATACTGTAAATGCGTACATAAAATAACCTAAATTTGTATAAAGCTATATACAAAAATACAGAATTTTTTTAAAAATTTGTATGAAAAGAAATATACAAAATACACATAAAATTAGGTAAATTTGTATTGAAATACATATACAAAATACACATAAAATAATGTAAATTTGAATGAAAATATATAAACAAATACACTTAAAATAACGTAAATTTGTATAAAATATATATGCAAGATACACATTAAATAATGTAAATGTGTATAAAAAAATATATACAAAAATGAAATAGAATAATGTAAAATCCTATCAATATAAATACACAGAATATCAATAAAATAATGTAAATTTGTATGAAAAGAAAGATGCAAAACTCCCATAAAATAGTGCATTTTTTATAAAAATATATATACCAAAATACACATAAAATATTTAAATTTGTATTGAAATAAATATACAAAATACATATACAGTAAGGTAAATATGTATTGAAAGAGATATTAAAAAATACATATAAAACAAAGTTAATTTGTTTCAAAATATATATAGGAATACACATAAAATAACGTAGATTTCTATAGAAATATATATAGAAAATACACATGAAATTATGTAAATACGTATAAAAATATATATACAAAATACATATCTAGGTAAATTCGTGTCAAAATAAATAAACAAAATATCATGAAAAGAATGTGTATTTGCATGAAAATAAATAGTAGATAATAAATTTGTATGAAATATATATGCAAGATACACATTAAATAATGTAAATATGTAAAAAAATATATATACAAAAAACAAATACGTAGAATAATGTGAAATCGTAACAAAATAAATACTCCGAATATTAATAAAATGATGTAAATTTGTATGAAAATAAAGATGCAAAATTCCCATCAAATACCGCATTTCTTATAAAAACATATATTCCAAAATACACATAAAATATTTAAATTTGTATTGAAATAAATATACAAAATGCACATACAATAAGGTAAACTTGTATTGAAAGAGATATGCAAAAATACATATGAAACAATGTAAATTTATTTCAAAATATATATATAAATACACATAAAATAACGTAGATTTATATAAATATATATATATACAATCACATAAAATGAAGTAAATACGTATAAAAAAATGTATACAAAAAACACATAAAATAATGTAAATTCGTATCAAAATAAATAAACAAAATACCAATAAAAGAATGTGTATTTGCATAAATATGAATATACAAAATACACATAAAATAACGTAAATTTATATAAAACTATATACAAAAATACACAGAAGTAATTAAATTTGTATGAAAATATATATAAAATACACACAAAATAAGCTAAATTTGAATTGAAATATATATACAAAATACATGAAATAAAGTAAATTTGTATCAAAATATTTATACAAATTCACATATAATAACGTAAATTTGTATGAAAATATATGAACAAAATACACATTAAATAATGTAAAAACGTATAAAGAAATATGTACAAAATACACATATAATCATGTAATTCGTATCAAAATAAATAAACAAAATACCAATAAAATAATATAAATTTGTATGAGTAAACGTGTATGTTGCATATTTTTCAATACCTTTAAATTACCTTCTTATATACGCATTTTGTATATTAATTTTAATATATGTATTATATATATTTGATAAATTACATAATATTTTATGTATTTTTCTATATATTTTTCAATTTATTATTAGTTTATTTTATGTATGTTTTTTGTATATCTATTATTTGGAATTTAATTAATTATTTTTGTTTTTTTATAGTATTTTTTTATATTTTCTGTATATTTTTTATTTATTTTTATACAAGTATTTATGTATTTTGACATTTAGTTTATTAGTTTTTTATTTAATTTACATTATTTTATGTTTTATTTTATGTACATTTTTTTATGCGTATTTACTTCATACTTCATTTTATGTATTTGTATATATTTTATAGAAAATAAGTTATTTTTATGGTCCTTTGAATATATATTTTATAAATTTACATTGTTTATTTTATGTATTTTGTATATCTATTTCAATACAAATTTACATTATTGTACAAATATTTTTATGTATTTATTTTATTTACTATTCACATTATTCTATTTGTGTTTTGTATATATTTTTTTATACATATTTACATTATTTAATATGTATTTTCTATATATATTTCATACAAATTTACGTTATTTTAAGTGTATTTGTTTATATATTTTCATTCAAATTTACATTATTTTATTTGTATTTTGTATATGTATTTCAATAGAAATTTAACTAGTTTTATGTGTATTTTGTATATATATTTTTATACAAATTTAAATTATTTTTGTGTATTTTTTGAATAGAGTTTTATACAAATTTACAATATTTTATGTGTATTTTGAATATCTATTTTCATACAAATACACATTCTTTTATTGATATTTTGTTTATATATTTTGATGCGAATTTACATTATTTAATGTATATTGTGTATATATATTTTTATACGTATTTACGTCATTTCATGCGTATTTTGTATATATATATCTATAGAAATATACGTTATTTTATGTGTATTCGTATATATTTTTTGAAACAAATATACATTGTTTTATGTGCATTTTGTACATTTTTTCAATACAAATTTACCTTATTGTACGTGCATTTTGCACATTAATTTTAATACAAATTTAATTATTCTATGTGTATTCTTGTATATGTATTTAAAAAAAAAATATGCTTTATTTTATGTGTATTTTGCATCTTTATTTTCATACAAAATTACATTATTTTATTGATATTCTGTGTATTTATTTTGATACGATTTTACATTATTCTATGTATATTTTTTTATATCTATTTTATACAAATGTACGTTATTTTATGTGAATTTGTTTTCATTTCATACAAATTTACATTATTTTATGTGAATTTTGTACATGTATTTAAATACAAATTTAACTAATTATATGTGTATTTTGTATATCTATTTTCATACAAATTGAAATTTATTTTTGTTTTTTCGTATATATTTTTATTCAAATTTTCGTAATTTTATGTGTATTTTGTATATTTATTTTCCTACAAATATACGTTCTATTATCGGAATTTTGTTTATTTATTTTGATACGAATTTTCATTTTTTTAGATGTTTTTGATATATATATATTTTTATACTTATTTACATAATTTTATATGTATTTTGAATATATATTTTCATAGAAATTTACTCTATATGTATATACAAAAAACACAAAAATAATTTAAATTTGTATGAAATATATATAACTACAACAATAAAATGGGTAAATTTATATTAAATACATATACACAATACACTTAAAATAATTTAAATTTGAATGAAATTATATAAACAAATACACTTAAAATAACGTTAATTTGTATAAAATATATATAAAAAATACACATTAACCCGTGTGTGTCGGGTGACGGGAATTCCTGCTCGGGCGGAAAGCGTCGGGTGGCGGGAGTTCCCGCCATCCGACGCGCAAGGCTTGGCCAAAAATAGCACCTCTTCCCAACATCGTATCTATGCCGTGCTGCGACGTAGACACTTCAAATTTATTTAATCGTGGAGAGGAAGGATTGGCGATGAAAAAACAATATAAATTATTATGTTTTCGTTTGAAATTGCCACACGGGGCATTGATGAAAGACACCTATTTTACAAAATCTATCAGCACCGCCCGTGCGGTGCGAGGACGACAATAGTCCTCTAGCCCGACGCTTATGGGTTAAATAATGAAAATATGTATAAAAAAATATATACAAAACACAAATAGTATAATATAAAATCGTATCAAAATATATACACAGAATATTAATAAAATAAAGTACATTTGTATGAAAACTAAGATGCAAAATACCTATAAAATAACGCATTTTTTTTAATTATATATACCAAAATACACATAAAATATTTGAATTTGTATTAAAAAAAATATACAAAATGCACATACAATAAGGTAAATTTGTATTGATATAGATATGCAAAAAACATATAAAACAATGTAAATTTGTTTCAAAATATATATACGAATACACATAAAATAACGTAGATTTCTATAAATATATATATACAAAATACAAATAAAATTAAGTAAATACGAATCAAAAATGTATACAAAATACATATAAAATAATGCAAATTCGTAAAATATAAATAAACAAAATACCAATAAGAGAATGTGTAATTGTATAAATATAAATATACAAAATGCACATAAAATAACGTAAATTTGTATAAAACTATATACAAAAATACACAGAAGTAATTAAATTTGTATGAAAATACATATACAAAATACACAAAAAAATAAGCTAAATTTGAATTGAAATATATATACAAAATACATAAAATAAACTAAATTCGTTTCAAAATATTTTTAACAAATACACATATAATAACGTAAATTTGTTAAAAAAAACTATATAAACAAAATACACATTAAGTAATGTAAATACGTATAAAAAAATATTTACAAAATACACAAATAATCAAGTCATTCGTATCAAAATAAATAAACAAAAAAATAATTAAATAATGTAAATTTGTATGAGAAAACATATACAAAATACACATAAAATAACGTTTTAGATAATGTAAATGAGTATAAAAATATGTATACAAAATACGAATTAAATAATCTAAATTCGTATCGAGTTAAATTAAGAAAATAACAATAAAATAATGTAATTTTGGATGAAAATATATTTAGAAAACACACATAAAATAACCTAAATACAAATACAAATATACACATTAAATAATTTAAAATTGAATGAAATAAATATACAAAATAAAGATAAAATAAGGTAAATTTGTAATAAAATATATGTAAGAATACACATAAAATAATATAAAATTGTATGAAAATATATATACAAATACACATAAAATAACATGAATTTGTATAAAATTTGTTTCAAAATATATACGAATACACACAATAAAATAACGTCAATTTTTATGAAAATGTATATATAAAATACACATAAAATAGTTTATATACGTAAAAAAATATATATACAAAATACACATAAAATAAAGTAAATTCGTAAAAAATAAAATACACAAAATTCCAATTAAAGAATGTATATTTGTAGGAAAATATATATACAAAAAACAAATAAAATAACTAAAATTTGTATAAAAATATATACAAAAATACACAAAAATAATTTAAATTTGTTTGAAAATAGAAATGCAAAATACACATAAAGTAAGGCAAATTTGTATTGAAATACATATACAAAACTCACATAAAATAATGTAAATTTGTATGAAAATATATAAACAAATACATATAAAATAACGTAAATTTGGAAAAAATATATAGATGCAAAATATACATTAAATATTTTAAATAAGTATAAAAATATATTATATTATATATATTTTTATTGATATTTGCGTTATTTATGTGTATTTTATATATGTTTTCTCATAGAAATTTACATTATTTTATTGGTATTTTGTCTATTTATTTTGATACGAATTACATGATTATTTGTGTATTTTTTACATTTTTTTATACGTATTTACATTATTTAATGTGTATTTTGTTTATATATTTTTATACAAATTTACGTTATTATATGTGTATTTGTATAGGTATTTTGATACAAATTTACATTATTTTATGTATTTTGTATATATATTTCAATTCAAATTTAGCTTATTTTATAAGTATTTTGTATATCTATTTATTTTAATACAAAATCAAATATTTTATGTTTTTTCGTATTGATATTTTTATAAAAAAATGCGTTATTTTATGGGTATTTTCCATCTTAATTTTCATACATATTTACATTATTTTATTAATATTTTCTGTATTTATTTTGATACGATTTTACATTATTTTATTTGTTTTGTATATATTTTTTTATACATATTTACATTATTTAATGTTTTTTTGTATATATATTTGATACAAATTTACGTTATTTTAAGTCTATATGTTTATATATTTTCATTCAAATTTACATTATTTTATGTGTATTTTGTATATGTATTTCAATACAAATTTACCTATTTTTATATGTTTTTTGTATATTTATTTTCATACAAGTTTAAATTATTTTTGTGTATTTTTGTATATAGTTTTATACAAATTTAGGTTATTTTATGTGTATTTTGTATATCTATTTTCATACAAATACACATTCTTTTCATGATATTTTGTTTATTTATTTTGACAAGAATTAACATTATTTAATGTGTATTTTTTATATATATTTTTATAGGTATTTACATTATTTCAAGTGTATTTTGTATATATATTTCTATAGAAATCTGCGTTATTTTATGTGTATTCTTATATATATTTTGAAACAAATTTACATTATTTTATGTGTATTTTGCATAATTTTTAAATACAAATTTACCTTATTGTATGTGCATTTTGAATATTAATTTTAATACAAATTTGATTAATCTATGTGTATTTTTGTATATGTATTTTTATAAAAATATGCTTTATTTTATGGGTATTTTGCATCTTTTTTTTCATACAAATTTACATTATTTTATTGATATTCTGTGTATTTATTTTGATATGATTTAACATTATTCTATGTGTATTTTGTATATATATTTTATATAAAATGTATTTGTTTTCATTTCATTCAAATCTACATTATTTTATGTGTTTTTTTACATGTATTTAATTACAAATTGAACTAGTTATATGTGTATTTTGTATATCTATTTTGTATGTATATTTTCATAGAAATTTACTCTATTTTTTGAGTATTCGTATATATATTTTGATAGAAATTTACATTATTGATGTGTATTTTGCATATCCATTTCAATACAAATTTACTTTATTGTACGTGCATTTTGTATATTTATTTTAATACAAATTTAACTATTTTATATGTATTTTTGTATATATATTTTTATGCAAATATGCGTTATTATATGGATATTTTGCATCTTTATTTTCATACAAATTTACATTATTTTATTGATATTTTGTTTATTTATTTTGATACGATTTAACATTAGTCTATGTGTATTTTGTATATTTTTTTTATACATATTTATATTATTTAATGTTCATTTTGTATATATATTTTAGCCAAATTTACATTATTTTATGTGTATTTGTTTATATATTTTCATACAAATTTACATTATTTTATGTGTTTTTTGTATATATATTTTTCTACGTAATTTAATTATTTTATGTGTATTTTGTATATACATTTTCATAAAAAAAATTACGTTATTTTATTGTGTGTATAAGTATATATTTTGATACAAATTTTATACAAATTCATGTTATTTAATGTGTATTTGTATATATATTTTCATACAAATTTTTATTATTTTAAGTGTATTTTTTTATTTATCTCATTACAAATTTACCTTATTTTATGTTTATTTTGTATATTTATTTCATTCAATTTTAAATTAATTTATGTGTATATTTGAATTTGTATTTAGGTTATTTTATGTGTATTTTGTACATATATTTTCATCCAAAATTACATTATTTTATTGATATTTTCTTAATTTAATTCGATACGAATTTAGATTATTTCATAGGTATTTTGTATACATATTTTTATACTCATTTACATTATCTAAAGTGTGTTTTGTATATATATTTTTATGCAAATTTATTTTATGTTCATTTTTGTACATATATTTTATAGAAATTTGCGTTATTTTATGTATATAGTTTTATATAAATTTACGTTATTTTATGTGCATTTTGTATATTTATATTTATACAAATACACATTCTTTTATTGGTATATTGTTTATTTACATTTATACAAATTTACATTATTTTATGTGTATTTTGTATACATTTTTTATACGTATTTACTTAATATTATGTGTATTTTGTATATGTATTTTTATAGAAATCTACGTTATTTTATGTGTATTCGTATATATATTTTGAAACAAATTTACATTATTTTATATGTATTTTGCATATCTATTTCAATACAAATTTACCTTATTGTATGTGCATTTTGTATATTTATTTTAATACAAATTCAAATATTTTATGTGTATTTTGGTATCAATATTTTTATAAAAAAAGCGTTATTTTATAGGTATTTTGCATCTTAATTTTCATACAAATTTACATTATTTTATTAATATTCTGTGTATATATTTTGATACGATTTTACATTATTCTATTTGTGTTTTGTATATATTTTTTTATACATATTTACATTATTTAATGTGTATTTTGATTATATATTTCATACAAATTTACATTATTATATGTTTTTTTGTTTATATATTTTCTTTCAAATTTACATTATTTTATATGTATTTTGTATATGTATTTCAATACAAATTAACCTAATTTTATGTGTATTTTGTATATTTCTTTTCATACAAATATAAATTATTTTTGTGTATTTTTGTATAAAGTTTCATACAAATTTAGGTTATTTTATGTACGCATTTACATTATTTAATGTGTGTTTTGTATATATATTTTTATCCAAAGTTACTTTATTTTACGCTCATTTTTTGACATATATTTTTATGGAAATTAGCGTTATTTTATATGTATTTCTATATGTTTTCTCATACAAATTTACATTATTTTATTGCTATTTTGTTTATTTAGTTTGATACGAATGACATGATTATATGTGTATTTTGTACATATTTTTTATACGTATTTACATTACTTAATGTGTATTTTGTTTATATATTTTTAAACAAATTTACGTTATTATATGTATTTTTATAAATATTTTGATACAAATTTACATTATTTTATGTATTTTCTATATACATTTCAATTGAAATTTAGCTTATTTTATCTGTATTTTGTATATCTATTTTCATACGAATTTAATAACTTCTGTGTATTTTTGTATATAGTTTTATACAAACTTACGTTATTTTATGTGTATTTTGTATATTTATATTTATACAAATACACATTCTTTTATTGGTATTTTGTTTATTTATTTTGATACGAATTCACATTATTTTATGTGTATTTTGTATACATTTTCGTATACGTATTTACTTCATTTTATGTGTATTTTGTATATATATTTTTATACAAATCTACGTTATTTTATGTGTATTCGTATATATATTTTGAAACAAATTTACATTGTTTTATATGTATTTTGCATATCTATTAAATACAGATTTACCTTATTGAATGTGTATTTTGTATATTTATTTTAATACAAATTAGTTTTTTCATGTGTATTTTGGTATATATATTTTTATAAAAAAAATGCGTTATTTAATGGGTATTTTGCATCTTTATTTTCATACAAATTTACATTATTTTATTGATATTCTGTTTATTTATTTTGATACGATTTAACATTATTCTATGTGTATTTTGTATATTTTTTTTTATACATATTTACATTATTTAATGTTCATTTTGTATATATATTTTATCCAAATTTACATTATTTTATGTGTATTTGTTTATATATTTTCATACAAATTTACATTATTTTATGTGTTTTTTGTATATATATTTTTCTACGTATTTAAATTATTTTATGTGTATTTTGTATATACATTTTCATAAAAAAATTACGTTATTTTATTGTGTGTATAAGTATATATTTTGATACAAATTTTATACAAATTCATGTTATTTAATGTGTATTTGTATATATATTTTCATACAAATTTTTATTATTTTATGTGTATTTTTTCATATATTCCATTACAAATTTACCTTATTTTATGTTTATTTTGTATATTTATTTCATTCAAATTTGTATGAAAATATATAAACAAATACACATAAAAAATGTAAATTTGGATAAAATATATATACAAAATGAATATTAAATAATGTAAATATGTATAAAAAAATATAAAAAATACACATAGAATAATGTTAAATCGTATCAAAATAAATAAAGAGAAAATCAATAAAATAATATAAATTTGTATGAAAATAAAGATGCAAAATATCCATAATAACGCATATTTGCATAAAAATATATATACAAAAATACATATCAAATAGTTAAATTTGTATTAAAATAAATATACAAAATGCACGTACAATAAAGTAAATTTGTATTGAAATAGAAATGCAAAATACACATCAATAATTTAAATTTGTATCAAAATATATATACGAATACTCATAAAATAGAGTAAATTTCTATGAAAATATACATACAAAATAGATACACAAAATACACACATAACTAGTTAAATTTGTATTTAAATACATGTACAAAAAACACATAAAATAATGTAGATTTGTATGAAATGAATTTTTTTTTTTTTATATAAAATATATATACAAAATACACATAGAATAATGTAAAATCATATCAAAATAAATACACAGAATATCAATAAAATAATGTAAATTTGTATGAAAAAAAAGATGCAAAATACCCATAAAATAAAGCATATTTCTATAAAAATACATATACAAAAATACACATAGATTAATCAAATTTGTATTAAAATTAATATACAAAATGCACATACAATAAGGTAAATTTGTATTGAAAAAATATGCAAAATACACATAAAATAATGTAAATTTGTTTCAAAATATATATACGAATACACATAAAATAACGCAGATTTCTATAGAAATATATATTCAAAAAAGACTTGAAATAATGTAAATACGTATAAAAATATATATACAAAATACACATTAAATAATGTTAATTCGTGTCAAAATAAATAAACAAAATATCATGAAAAGAATGTGTATTTGAATGAAAATAGATATACAAAATACACATAAAATAACCTAAATTTGTATAAAACTATATACAAAAATACACAAAAATAATTTAAACTTGTATGAAAATAAATATACAAAAAACATATAAAAATAGGTAAATTTTTATTGAAATACATATACAAAATACACATAAAATAATGTAAATTTGAATGAAAATATATAAACATATAGACTTAAAATAAAGTAAATTTGTATCAAATATATATACAAAAAAAACATTAAATAATGTAAATATGTATAAAAAAATATATACAAAACACAAAAAAAATAATGTAAAATCGTATCAAAATAAATACAGAAAATATTAATAAAATAATGTAAAATAACGCATTTTTTATAAAAATATAAATACGAAAAAACATAAAATATTTGATTTTGTATTAAAATAAATAGATATACAAATACACATAAATAAGCTAAATTTGAATTGAAATATATATACAAAATACATAAAATAATGTAAATTTGTATAAAAATACCTATACAAATACACATATAATAACGTAAATTTGTATAAAAATATATAAACAAAATACACATTAAATAATGTAAATATGTATAAAAAAATGTAAAAAATACACAAATAATCATGTAATTCGTATCAAAATAAATAGACTAAATACCAAAAAAATAATGTAAATTTCTATGAGAAAACATATACAAAATACACATAAATAACGCAAATATCAATAAAAATATATATAATATAATATATTTTTATACATATTTAAAATATTTAATGGATATTTTGTATATATATATTTTATCCAAATCTACGTGATTTTATATGTATTTGTTTATATATTTTCATACAAATTTACATTATTTTATGTGAGTTTTGTATATGTATTTCAATACAAATTTGCCTAACTTTATGTGTATTTTGCATATATATTTTCAAACAAATTTAAATCATTTTTGTGTATATTTGTATATATTTTTATACAAATTTTAGTTATTTTATTTGTTTTTTGTATATATATTTTCCTACAAATATACATTCTTTTATTGGAATTTTGTGTATTTAATTTTTTACGAATTTACATTATTTTATGTGTATTTTGTATATATATTTTTCTACGTATTTAAACTATTTTATGTGTATTTTATATATACATTTTCATAAAAATTTACGTTATTTTATTGTGTGTATTCGTATATATTTTGAAACATTTTATACAAATTCATATTTTTTTATGTGTATTTGCATATATATTTTCATACAAATTTATATTATTTTATGTGTATTCTTACATATATTTTATTACAAATTTACCTTATTTTATGTTTATTTTGTATATTTATTTCATTAAATTTTAAATTATTTAATGTGTATATTTGTATTTGTATTTAGGTTATTTTATGTGTGTTTTCTATATATTTTCATCCAAAATTACATTATTTTATTGTTATTTTCTTAATTTAACTCGATACGAATTTAGATTATTTCATAGGTATTTTGTATACATATTTTTATACTCATTTACATTATCTAATGTGTGTTTTGTATATATTTTTTTATGCAAACTAATTTTATGTGCATTTTTGTACATATATTTTTATAGAAACTTTAAACGTTATTTTATGTGTATTTTGTATATGTTTTCTCATACAAATTTACATTATTTAATTAGTTTTTTGTTTATTTATTTTGATACGAATGACTTGATTATTTGTGTATTTTGTAAATATTTTTTTTATACGTATTTACATTACTTAATGTGTATTTTGTTTATATATTTTTTTTACAAATTTACGTTATTATATGTGTATTTGTTAAAAATATTTTTAGACGAATTTACTTTATTTTATGTATTTTGTATATATATTTCAATTCAAATTAAGCTTATTTTGTGTGTATTTTGTATATCTATTTTCATACAAATTTATAATTCTGTGTATTTTTGTATATAGTTTTATACAAATTTACGTTATTTTATGTGCATTTTGTATTTATATTATATTATTATATTTATACAAATACACATTCTCTTATTGGTATTTTGTTTATTTATATTTATACGAATTTACATTATTTTATGTGTATTTTGTATACATTTTTGATTCGTATTTACTTAATTTTATTTGTATTTTGTATATATATATTTAAAAAAATCTACGTTATTTTATGTGTATTCGTATATATATTTTGAAACAAATTTACATTGTTTTATATGTTTTTTGCATATCTATTTCAATACAAATTTACCTTATTGTATGTGCATTTCGTATATTTATTTTATTACAAATTCAAATATTTTATGTGTATTTTGGTATATATAATTTTATAAAAAAATGCGTTATTTTATAGGTATTTTGCATCTTAGTTTTCATACAAATGTACATTATTTTATTAATATTCTGTGTATATATTTTGATACGATACTATTTGTGTTTGGTATATATTTTTTTATACATATTTTCATTATTTAATGTGTATTTTTTATATATATTTTATACAAATTAACGTCATTTTAAGTGTATTTGTATATATAATTTCATTCAAATTTACATTATTTTAAGTGTATTTTGTATATGTATTTCAATACAAATTAACCTAATTTTATATGTATTTTGTATATTTATTTTCATACAAATTTAAATTATTTTTGTGTTTTTTTGTATATACATATAGAGTAAATTTCTATGAAAATATATATTCAAAATACATATAAAATTATGTAAATAAGTATAAAAATATATACATCAAATACACCTAAAAAAATGAAAATTCGTATCAAAATAAATAAACAAAATTCCGATAAAAGAACGTATATTTGTAGTAAAATAAATATACAAAATACACATAAAATAACGAAAATTTGAATAAAAGTATATACAAAAAAACAAAAAAATAAATTTCAATTTGTATGAAAATAGATATACAAAATAAACATATAATTACTTAAATTTGTATTTAAATACATGTACAAAATACACATAAAATAATGTAAATTTGTATGAAATGAAAACAAATTCACATAAAATAATGTACATTTGTATAAAATAGATATACAAAATATACATAGAATAATGTAAAATCGTATCAAAATAAATACACAGAATATCAATAAAATAATGTAATTTTGTATGAAAATAAAGATGCAAAATACCATAAAAAAGCATATTTTTTTAAAAAATACATATACAAGAATACACATAGAATAATTGAATTTGTATTAAAATTAATATACAAAATGCACGTACAATAAGGTAAATTTGTATTAAAATATATATGCAAAATACACATAAAACAATGTAAATTTGTTTCAAAATATATATACGAATACACATAAAATAACGTAGATTTCTATAAAAATATATATACAAAATACACATAAAATGAAGTAAATACGTATAAGAAAATGTATACAAAATACACATAAAATAATGTAAATTCGTATCAAAATAAATAAACTAAATGCCAATAAAAGAATGTTTACTTGTATAAATATAAATAAACAAAATACACATAAAATAACGTAAAATTGTATAAAACTATATACAAAATAAAAAATAATTAAATTTTATGAAAATAGATATACAAAGGACACATAAAATAAGCTAAATTTGAATTGAAATAAATATAGAAAATACATAAAATAATGTAAATTTGTATCAAAATATATATTCAAATACACATATATTAAAATTAATATACAAAATGCGTATATAATAAGGTAAATTTGTATTGAAAAAATATGCAACATACACGTTTACTCATACAAATTTATATTATTTTATTGGTATTTTCTTTATTTATTTTGATACAAATTACATGATTATATGTGTATTTTGTACATATTTCTTTATACGTATTTACATTATTTAATGTGTATTTTGTTTACATATTTTCATACAAATTAACGTTGTTATATGTGTATTTGTATAAATATTTGATACAAATTAACTTTATTTCATGTATTTTGTATATATATTTCACTTCAAATTTAGCTTATTTTGTGTGTATTTTGAATATATTTTCATACAAATTTAATTACTTCTGTGTATTTTTGTATATAGTTTTATATAAATTTACGTTATTTTATGTGAATTTTGTATATTTATATTTATACAAATACACATTCTTTTATTGGTATTTTGTTTATTTATTTTGATACGAATTTACATTATTTTATGTGTTTTTTGTATTCATTTTTTATACGTATTTACTTCATTTTATGTGTATTTTGTATATATATTTTCATAGAAATCTACGTTATTTTATGTGTATTCGTATATATATTTTGAAACAAATTTACATTGTTTTATATGTATTATGCATATCTATTTCAATACAAATTTACCTTATTGTATGTATTTTTTGTATATTTATTTTAATACAAATTTAATTTTTTGATGTGTATTTTGGTATATATATTTTTATAAAAAAAATGCGTTATTCTATGGGTATTTTCCTTCTTTATTTTCATACAAGTTTACATTATTTTAATAATATTCTGTGTATTTATTTTGATACGATTTTACTTTATTCTATTTGTGTTTTGTACATATTTTTTTATACAAATTTACGTTATTTTAAGTGTATTTGTTTATGTATTTTTATTCAAATTTACATTATTTTGTGTATTTTGTGTATGTATTTCAATAGAAATTTACCTAATTATATGTGTATTTGTATATTTATTTTCATACAAATTTAAATATTTTTGTGTATTTTTGTATATAGTTTGATAAGATTTAGGTTATTTGAGGTGTATTTTGTATATCTATTTTCATATAAATACACATTCTTTTATTGATATTTTGTATATTTATTTTGACGCGAATTTACATTATTTAAAGTGTATTTTGTATATATATTTTTATACGTATTTACATCATTTCATGTGTATTTTGTATAGTTTTAAACAACTTTATATTATTTAATGTGCATTTTGTATATATATATTTATACAAATACACATTCTTTTATTGGTATATTTTTTTATTTATTTTGATACTAATTTACATTATTTTATGTGTATTTTGTATACGTTTTTTATACGTATTTACTTAATTTTATGTGTATTTTGTATATATATTTTTATAGAAATCTACCTTATTTCATGTGTATTCGTATATATATTTTAAAACAAATTTACATTGTTTATATGTATTTTGCATATCTATTTTTGTATATTCTGTATTTATTTTTGTTATACATAGAATAATGTAAAATCGTATCAAAATAGGTACACAGAATATCAATAAAATAATTTAAATTTGTATGAAAATAAAGATGCAAAATACCCATAAGATAAAGCATATTTTTTTTAAAAATACATATAAAAAAATACACATAGAATAATTAAATATTTATTAAAATTAATATACAAAATGCACACATACAAAAAGGTAAATTTGTATTGAAAAAAAACGCAAAATACAAATAAAACAGTGTAAATTTGTTTCAAAATATATATACGAATACACATAAAATAACGTAGATTTCTATAGAAATATATATACAAAATACACATGAAATTATGTAAATACGGATAAAAAAAAATATATATATATATATATATATATATATATATATATATATATATATATATATATATATATATATATATATATATATATTTTTTACGTTGATTGCCTATTGCCCTGATGTTCTGGCGCAGGCGAGTGTTTATAGGGCGCCATCATATAAAATACATATTAAGTAATGTAAATTCGTGACAAAATAAATAAACAAAATATCATGAAAAGAATGTGTATTTGTATGAAAATAATAAATAATAAATTTGTATGTAATATATATGCAAGATACACATTAAATAATGTAAATATGTATAAAACAAAATATATACAAAAAACAAATAGAATAATGTAAAATCGTATCAAAATAAATACACCGAATATTAATAAAATAATGTAAATTTGTATGAAAATAAAGATGCAAAATTCCCATCAAATAGCGCATTTCTTATAAAAATATATATACCAAAAATACATAAAATATTTAAATTTGTATTGAAATAAATATACAAAATGCACATACAATAAGGTAAACTTCTGTTGAAAGAGATATGCAAAAATACATATAAAAAATTGTAAATTTGTTTCAAAATATACGTAGATTTCTATAAAAATATATATACAAAATTCACATAAAATTAGGTAAATACGTATAAAAAAATGTAAACAAAATACACATAAAATAATATAAATTCGAAACAAAATAAATAAACAAAATACCAATAAAAGAATGTGTATTTGTTCTGTGTATTTTTGTATATAGTTTTATACAAATTTACGATATTTTATGTGTATTTTGTATATTTATATTTATACAAATACACATTCTTTTACTGGTATTTTGTTTATTTATTTTGATACGATTTTTATGTGGTATTTGGTATTCATTTTTTTATACGTATTTACTTCATTTTATGTGTATTTTGTATATATTTTTATCGAAATCAACGTTATTTTATGTGTAATCGTATATATATTTTGAAACAAATTTACATTGTTTTATATGTATTTTGCATATCTCTTTCAATACAAATTTACCTTACAGTATGTGCATTTTTTATATTTATTTTAATACAAATTTTAATATTTTATGTGTATTTTGATATATATATATATATTTTTATAAAAAATCCGTTATTTTATGGCTATTTTGCATCTTTATTTTCATAGAAATTTACATTATTTAATTAATATTCTGTGTATTTATTTTGATACGATTTTACATTATTCTATTTGTGTTTTGTATATATTTTTTTATACATATTTACATTATTTAATTTGTATTTTGTATATATATTTTATACAAATTTACGTTATTTTAAGTGTATATGTTTATATATTTTCATTCAAATTTCCATTATTTTATGTGTATTTTATATATGTATTTCAATACAAATTTACCTAATTTTATGTGTATTTTGTATATCTATTTTCATACAAATACACATTCTTTTATTGATATTTTGTTTATTTATTTTGACGAGAATTTAAATTATTTAATGTGTATTTTGTATATATATATTTTTATACGTATTTACATCGTTTCATGTGTATTTTGTATATATATTTCTATAGAAATCTAAATTATTTTATGTGTATTCGTATATAGATTTTTAAACAAATTTACGCTTTAATGTGCATTTTGTATATTTTTTCAATACAAATTTACCTTATTGTACGTGCATTTTGTATATTAATTTTAATACAAATTTAATTATTCTATGTGTATTTTTGTATATTTATTTTTTAAAAAAAATATGCTTTATTTTATGAGTATTTTGCATCTTTATTTTCATACAAAATTACATTATTTTATTGATATTCTGTGTATTTATTTTGATACGGTTTTACATTATTCTATATGTATTTTGTATATATTTTTCATTTAATTTAGCTTATTTTATGTGTATTTTGTATATCTATTTATTTTAATACAAAATCAAATATTTTATGTTTATTCGTATATATATTTTTATAAAAAATGCGTTATTTTATGGGTATTTTGCATCTTAATTTTCATACAAATTTACATTATTTTATTAATATTTTCTGTATTTATTTTGATACGATTTTACATTATTTTATTTGTGTTTTGTATATATTTTTTTTATACATATTTACATTATTTAATGTGTTTTTTGTATATATATTTGATACAAATTTACGTTATTTTAAGTCTATATGTTTATATATTTTCATTCAAATTTACATTATTTTATGTGTATTTTGTATATGTATTTCAATACAAATTTACCTAATTTTATATGTGTTTTGTATATTTATTTTCATTCAAGTTTAAATTATTTTTGTTTATAGTTTTATACAAATTTAGGTTATTTTATGTGTATTTTGTATATCTATTTTCATACAAATACACATTCTTTTCATGATATTTTGTTTATTTATTTTGACACGAATTAACATTATTTAATGTGTATTTTGAATATATATATTTTATACGTATTTACATTATTTCAAGTGTATTTTGTATATATATTTCTATAGAAATCTGCGTTATTTTATGTGTATTCGTATATATATTTTGAAACAAATTTACATTGTTTTATGTGTATTTTGCATATTTTTTCAATACAAATTTACCTTATTGTATGTGCTTTTTGTATATTAATTTTAATACAAATTTGATTAATCTATGTGTATTTTTGTATATGTATTTTTATAAAAATATGCTTTATTTTATGAGTATTTTGCATCTTTATTTTCATACAAATTTACATTATTTTATTGATATTTTGTGTATTTATTTTAATAGGATTTTACATTATTCTGTGTGTATTTTGTATATATATTTTATATAAAATGTATTTGTTTCCATTTCATACAAATCGACATTTTTTTATGTATTTTTTGTACATGTATACACATAAAATATTTAAATTTGTATTGAAATAAATGTACAAAATGCACATACAATAAGGTAAACTTCTATTGAAAGAGATATGCAAAAATACATATAAAACAATGTAAATTTGTTTCAAAATATATATACGAATACACATAAAATAACGTAGATTTCTATAAAAATATATATATACAAAATACACATAAAATTAAGTAAATACGTATAAAAAAATGTAAACAAAATACACATAAAATAATGTAAACTCTAAACAAAATAGATAAACAAAATACCAATAAAAGAATGTGTATTTGTATAAATATAAATGTACAAAATACACATACAAAATAAACATAAAATAAGGTAAATTTGTAATGAAATATATGTACAAAATACACATAAAATAATGTAAATTTATATGAAAATATATATACAAATACACATAAAATACCATGAATTTGTATAAAATTATATATTCAAAATAAATATTAAATAATGTAAATGCGTATAAAAATATATATACAAAGTACATATAAAATAATGTAAATTCGTATCAATATAAATCAACAAAATACCAATAAAATAATATATATTTGAATGAAAATACATTTACAAAATACACATAACATAACTAAAACTTGTATTGAAATATATACAAAAATACATAAAAATAATTTGAGTTTGTATGAAAATAGATATTCAAAATACATATAAAACTAGGTAAATTTCTTTTGAAATATATATACGAAATACCCATAAAATATTGTAAATTTGTGTGAAAATATATAAACAAATACACATAAAATAACTTAAAATAACGTAAATATGTAACAAATATATATACAAAAAACACATTAAATAATGTAAATATGAATAAAAAAAATATATAGAAAACATAAATAAAATAATGTAAAATCGTATCAAAATAAATACAGAAAATATTAATAAAATAATGTAAATTTCTATGAAAATTAAGATGCAAAATACCCATAAAATAATACATTTTTTATAAAATATATATACGAAAAACATAAAATATTTGATTTTGTATTAAAATAAAGAGATATACATTCTTTTATTGGTATTTTGTTTATCTATTTTGTTTGAATTTACATTATTTTATGTATTTTGTTTACATTTTTTATACGTATTTACTTAATTTTATGTGTATTTTTATATTTTTATAGAAATCTATGTTATTTTATGTGTATTCGTATATATATTTTGAAACAAATTTACATTGTTTTATATGTATTTTTGCATATCTCTTTCAATAGAAGTTTAAGTCATTGTATGTGCATTTTGTATATTTATTTCAATACAAATTTAAATATTTTATGTGTATTTTGTTATATATATTTTTATAAGAAATGCGCTATTTGATGGGAATTTTGCATCTTTATTATACAAATTTACATTATTTTATTAATATTCTGTGTATTTATTTTGATACGATTTTACATTATTCTATTTGTTTTTTGTATATATTTTTTATACATATTTACATTATTTAATGTGTATCTTGCATATATATTACATACAAATTTATTATCTATTATTTATTTTCATACAAATACACATTCTTTTCATGATATTTTGTTTATTTATTTTGTCACGAATTTACATTACTTAATATGCATTTTATATATATATTTTTATCCGTATTTACATAATTTCATGTGTATTTTGTATATATATTTCTATAGAAATCTACGTTATTTTATGTGTATTCGTATATATATTTTGAAACAAATTTACACTGTTTTATTTGTATTTTGCGTTTTTTTTCAATACAAATTTACCTTATTGTATGTGTGCATTTTGTATATTAATTTTAATACAAATTTAATTATTCTATGTGTATTTTTGTATATGTATTTAAAAAAAATATGCTTTATCTTATGGGTATTTTGCATCTTTATTTTCATACAAATTTAAATTATTTTTTTGATATTCTGTGTACTTATTTTGATACGATTTTACTTTATTCTATATATAACAAAAATAAATACAGAATACACAAAAATAGATATGCAAAATACATATAAACAATGTAAATTTGTTTCAAAATATATATACGAATACACATGAAATAAGGTTGATTTCTATAAAAATATATACAAAATACACATAAAATTAAGTAAATACGTATAAAAAATGTATACAAAATACACATAAAATAATGTAAATTAGTATCAAAATAAATAAACAAAATACCAATAAAAGAATGTGTATTTCTATAAATATATATATACAAAATACACATTAAATAATATAAATTTGTTTAAAACTATACAAAATACACATGAAATGATGTAAATACGTATAAAAATATATATACAAAATACACATTAAATAATGTAAATTCGCGTCAAAATAAATAAACAAAATATCAATAAAAGAATATGTATTTATATGAAAATAGATATACAAAATACACATAAAATAACCTAAATTTGTATCACACTATATACAAAAATACACAAAACTATTTTAAATTTGTATGAAAATAAATATACAAAATACACATAAAATTAGGTAAATTTCTATTGAAATACATACACAAAATACACATAAAATAATGTAAATTTGAATGAAAATACATAAACAAATACACTTAAAATAACGTAAATTTGTATAAAAAAATACATACAAAACACAAATAGAATAATGTAAAATCGTATCAAAATAAATACACAGAATATTAATAAAATAATGTAAATTTGTATGAAGAAAAAGAAGCAAAATACCCATAAAATAACGCATTTTTTTATTTATAAAAATATATATACCAAAATACACATCAAAAAATTTAATTTGTATTAAAATAAATATACAAAAAACACATACAATAAGGTAAATTTGTATTGAAATAGATATGCAAAATACATATAAAACAATGTAAATTTGTTTCAAAATATATATACGAATACACATAAAATAACGTAGATTTCTATAAAAATATATATACAAAATACACATAAAATGAAGTAAATACGTATAAATTATTGTATACAAAATACACATAAAATAATGTAAATTCGTATCAAAATAAATAAACAAAATACCAATAAAAGAATGTGTATTTGTATGAATATAAATATACAAAATACACATAAAATAACGTAAATTTATATAAAACTATATACAAAAATACACAGAAGTAATTAAATTTGTTTGAAAATATATACAAAATACACACGAAATAAGCTAAATTTGAATTGAAATATATATACAAAATACATGAAATAAAGTAAATTTGTATCAAAATATTTATACAAATACACATATAATAACGTAAATTTGTATGAAAATATATAAACAAAATACTCATTAAATAATGTAAATACGTATAAAGAAATATGTACAAAATACACATATAATCATATAATTCGCATCAAAATAAATAAACAAAATACCAATAAAATAATATAAATTTGTATGAGTAAACGTGTATGTTGCATATTTTTTCAATACAAATTTACCTTATTATATACGCATTTTGTATATTAATTTTAATACAAATTTAATTATTCGATGTGTAATTTGTATCTGTATTTGTATATATATTTTTATACGCTTTCACATTATTTAATATTTATTTTGAATATATATTTTTATACAAATTCATGGTATTTTATGTGTATTTGTATATATATTTTTATATAATTTTACATTATTTTATGTGTATTTTGTACATATATTTTTTTACAAATCTACCTTATTTTAAATTTATTTTGTATGTGTATTTTCTATATTTATATTTATCCAAATACACATTCTTTTATTGGTATTTTCTTTATTTATTTTAATTCGAATTTACATTATTTTATGTGTATTTTGTATACATTTTTTTATACGTATTTACTTAGTTTTATGTGTATTTTGTATATATATTTTTATAGAAATCTACGTTTTTTTATTTGTATTCGTATATATATTTTGAAACAAATTTACATTGTTTTATATGTATTTTTGCATATCTCTTTCAATACAAATTTATATTGTATGTGCATTTTGTATATTTATTTCAATGCAAATTTAAATATTTTATGTGTTTTTTGGTATATATATTTTTATAAGATTACGAAAATTTGAATAAAAATATATACAAAAAAACAAAAAAATAAATTTCAATTTGCATGAAAATAGATATACAAAATACACATATAATTAGTTAAATTTGTATTTAAATACATGTACAAAATACACATAAAATAATGTAAACTTGTATGAAATGAAAACAAATTCACATAAATTCGCTTCTAAATAAATAAACAAAATATCAATAAAAGAATGTGTATTTGTATGAAAATAGATATATAAAATACACATAAAATAACCTAAATTTGTATCAAACTATATACAAAAATAAACAAAAATATTTTAAATTTGTATGAAAATAAATTTACAAAATACACATAAAATTAGGTAAATTTGTATTGAAATACATACACAAAATACACATAAAATAATGTAAATTTGAATGAAAATACATAAACAAATACACTTAAAATAACGTAAATTTCTATAAAAAAATATGCACAAAACAAATAGAATAATGTAAAATAAAATTTGAATGAAAATATAAAAACAAATACACTTAAAATAATGTAAATTTTTATGAAATATATATAGAAAATACACATTAAATAATGTAAATATATTTAAAAAAAATATGTACAAAACACAAATAGAATAATGTAGAATAGTATCAAAATAAATACACAGAATATTAATAAAATAATGTAAATTTGTATGAAAATAAAGATGCAAAATACCCATAAAACAACGCATTTTTTATGAAAATATATATACCAAAATACACATAAAATATTTAAATTTGTATTACAATAAATATACAAAATACACATACAATAAGGTAAATTTGTATTGAAATAGATATGCAAAATACACATAAAACAATGTAAATTCGTTTCAAAATATATATACGAATACACATAAAATAACGTAGATTTCTATAAAAATATATATACAAAATACACATAAAATGAAGTAAATACGTATAAGAAAATGTATAGAAAATACACATAAAATAATGTAAATTCGTATCAAAATAAATAAACTAAATGCCAATAAAAGAATGTTTACTAGTATAAATATAAATATACAAAATACACATAAAATAACGTAAAATTGTATAAAACTATATACAAAAATAAACAAAAATAATTAAATTTGTATGAAAATAGATATACAAAAGACACATAAAATCAGCTAAATTTGAATTGAAATAAATATAGAAAATACATAAAATAATGTAAATTTGTATCAAAATATATATTCAAATACACAAATAATAACGCAAATTTGTATAAAAATATATAACAAAATACACATTAAATAATGTAAATACGTAAAAAAGATATGTACGTAATGTAAAAATTTATAAAATTAAAGATGCAAAATACCCATTATATAACTGATATTTAAAAAAAAATATATACAAAAATACACATAAAATAATTGAATTTATATTAAAATAATTATATACATACAATAAGGAAGATTTTTATTGAAATAGATATGCAAAAAACACATATAATAATGAAATTTTTTATCAAAATATATACGAATACACACAATAAAATTACGTAATTTTTTATGAAAATATATATACAAAATCCACCTAACATAATGTAAATACATAAACTATATATATATATATATATATATATATATATATATATATATATATATATATATATATATATATATATATATATATATATATATATATATATATATATATATATATATATATATATATATATATATATATATATATATACAAAATACACATAAAATAATGTCAATTCGTATCAAAATAAATAAACAAAATTTCCTCTAAAAGAATGTATATTTGTAGGAAAATATATATACAAAATACAAATAAAATAACAAAAATTTGTATAAAAATATATACAAAAATACACAAAAATAATTTAAATTTGTCTGAAAATAGATATGCAAAATACACATGAAATTAGGCAAATTTTTATTGAAATACTTATACAAAATACACATAAAATAATGTAAATTTGTATGAAAATATATAAACAAATACACATAAGATAACGTAAATTTCCATAAAATATATGTACAAAATATACATTAAATAATGTAAATATGTCTAAAAATATATATACAAAATTCACAGAATAACGTAAAATCGTATCAAAATAAATAAACAGACTGTCAATAAAATAATGTAAATTTGTATGAAAATAAAGATGCAAAATACCCATATAATAACGCATATTTGTTTAAAAATATATATACAAAAATACACATAAAATAATTAAATTTGTATCAAAATAAATATACAAAAGGCACATACAATAAAGAAAATTTGTATTGAAATAGATATGCGAAATACACATAAATAATGTAAATTTGTATCAAAATATATATACGAATACACATAAAATAGAGTAAATTTCTATGAAAATATATATACAAAATACATATAAAATTATGTAAATAAGTATAAAAATATATATATCACATCCATCTAAAATAATGAAAATACGTATCAAAATAAATAAACAAAATTCTGATAAAAGAACGTATATTTGTAGGAAAATAAATATACAAAATACACATAAAACTACGAAAATTTGAATAAAAATATATACTAAAATAAACAAAATTAATTCCGATTTGTATGAAAAAAGATATACATAATACACATATAATTAGTTAAAATTGCATTTAAATACAAGTACAAAATACACATGAAATAATGTATATTTGTATAAAATGAAAACAAATTCACAAAAAATAACGTTCATTTGTATGAAATATATATACAAAATATACATAGAATAATGTAAAATCGTATCAAAATAAATACACAGAATATCAATAAAATAAAGTAAATTTGTATGAAAATAAAGATGCAAAATACTCATAAAATAAAGCATTTTTTTTATGAAAATACATATACGAAAATAAACATAGAATAATTAAATTTGTATTATTTTATATGTACTTTGTATATATATTTTTATACGCATTTTCATTATTTAACATTTATTTAATTTAATTACTTCTGTGTATTTTTGTATATAGTTTAATACAAATTTACGATATTTTATGTGTATTGTATATTTATTCATACAAATACACATTCTTTTATTAGTATTTTGTTTATTTATTTTGATACGAATTTACATTACTTTATGTGTATTTTGTATTCATTTTTTATACGTATTTATTTTATGTGTATTTTGTATATATCTTTTTATAGAAATCTACGTTATTTTATCTGTATTCGTATATATATTTTGAAACAAATTTACATTGTTTTATATGTATTTTGCATATCTATTTCAATACAGATTTACCTTATTGTAAGTGTATTTTGTATATTTATTTTAATACAAATTAATTTTTTCATGTGTATTTTGGTATATATATTTTTATAAAAAAATGCGTTATTTAATGGGTATTTTGCATCTTTATTTTCATACAAATTTACATTGTTTTATTAATATTCAGTGTATTTATTTTGATACGATTTTACATTATTCTATTTGTGTTTTGTATATATTTTTTTATACATATTTATATTATTTAATGTGTATTTTGTATATTTTAAAACAAATTTACGTTATTTTATGCGCATCTGTTAAAATATTTTGATACAAATTTACATTATTTTATGTATTTTGTATATATATTTAATACAAATTTAGTTTATTTTATGTATATTTTGTATATCTTTTTTCATTCGTATCAAAATAAATAAACAAAATAGCAATAAAATAATGTAAATTTGTATGAGGAAACATATACAAATACACATAAAATAACACAAATTTCTAAAAAAAATATGTACAAAAATGCACATAAAATAAAGTAAATTTGCATAAAAATATATATACAAAACACACATTAAATAATGTAAATGCGTACATAAAATAACCTAAATTTGTATAAAACTATATACAAAAATAAACAAAAATGTTTAAAATTTGTATGAAAAGAAATATACAAAATACACATAAAATTAGGTAAATTTGTATTGAAATACATATACAAAATACACATAAAATAATGTAAATTTGAATGAAAATATATAAACAAATACACTTAAAATAACGTAAATTTGTATAAAATATATATGCAAGATACACATTAAATAATGTAAATGTGTATAAAAAAATATATAAAAAAAAGAAATAGAATAATGTAAAATCCTATCAATATAAATACACAGAATATCAATAAAATAATATAAATTTGTATGAAAAGAAAGATTCAAAAAATCTATAAAATAGCGCATTTTTTATAAAAATATATATACCAAAATACACAAAAAATATTTAAATTTGTATTGAAATAAATATACAAAATGCATATACAGTAAGGTAAATATGTATTGAAAGAGCTATTCAAAAATACATATAAAACAAAGTTAATTTGTTTCAAAATATATATACGAATACACATAAAATAACGTAGATTTTTATAGAAATATATATACAAAATACACATGAAATTATGTAAATACGTATAAAAATATATATACAAAAAACATATCTAGGTAAATTCGTGCCAAAATAAATAAACAAAATATCATGAAAAGAATGTGTATTTGCATGAAAATAAATAATAGATAATAAATTTGTATAAAATATATATGCAAGATACACATTAAATAATGTAAATATGTAAAAAAAAATATATACAAAAAACATATAGAATAATGTGAAGTCGTAACAAAATAAATACACCGAATATTAATAAAATAATGTAAATTTGTATGAAAATAAAGATGCAAAATTCCCATCAATTAGCGCATTTCTTATAAAAATATATATACCAAAATACACATAAAATATTTAAATTTGTATTGAAATAAATATACAAAATGCACATACAATAAGGTAAACTTGTATTGAAAGAGATATGCAAAAATACATATAAAACAATGTAAATTTGTTTCAAAATATATATACGAATACACATAAAATAACGTAGATTTCTATAAAAATATATATACACAATACACATAAAATTAAGTAAATACGTATAAAAATAGATATACAAAATACACATAGAATAAAATAAAATTGTTTAAAAAAATAAATATAAATAAAATAATGTAAATTTGTATGAAAATAAAAATGCAAAATACCCATAAAATAAAGCATATTTTTATAAAAATACATATACAAAAATACACATAGCATAATTAAATTTGTATTAAAATTAATATACAAAATGCATATACAATAAGGTAAATTTGTATTGAAAAAATATGCAAAATACACATAAAACAGTGTAAATTTATTTCAAAATCTATATACGAATACTCATAAATCAACGTAGATTTCTAAAGAAATATATATACAAAATACACATCAAATGATGTAAACACGTATAAAAATATATATATATAAAATACACATTAAATAATGTAAATTCGCGTCAAATTAAATAAACAAAATATCAATAAAAGAATGTGTATTTGTATGAAAATAGATATACAATATACACGTTATTTTATGTGTATTCGTATATATATTTTGAAACAAATTTTCACTGTTTTATTTGTATTTTGCTTTTTTTTTTCAATACATATATACCTTTTTGTATGTGTGCATTATGTATATTAATTTTAATACAAATTTAATTATTCTATGTGTATTTTTGTATATATATTTAAAAAAAAATGCTTTATCTTATGGGTATTTTGCATCTTTATTTTCATACAAATTTAAATTATTTTATTGATATTCTGTGACTTATTTTGATACGATTTTACATTATTCTATGTATAATAAATATATACAAAAAAAACACAAAAATAATTTAAATTTGTTTGAAAATAGATATGCAAAATATGTGTATTTTGTATATATATTTCAATTCAAATTTAGCTTATTTTGTGTGTATTTTGTATATATTTTCATACAAATTTAATTACTTCTGTGTATTTTTGTATATAGTTTTATATAAATCTACGTTGTTTTATGTGTATTTTGTATATTTATATTTATACAAATACACATTCTCTAATTGGTATTTTGTTTATTTATTTTGATACGAATTTACATTATTTTATGTGTATTTTTTATACATTTTTTTTATACGTATTTACTTCATTTTATGTGTATTTTGTATATATATTTTTATAGAAATCTACGTTATTTTATGTGTATTCGTATATATATTTTGAAACAAATTTACATTGTATTATATGTATTTTGCATATCTATTTCAATACAAATTTACCTTATTGTATGTGTTTTTTGTATATTTATTTTAATACAAATTAAATTTTTTGAAGTGTATTTTGGGATATATATTTTTATAAATAAAAAAAATGCGTTATTTTATGGGTATTTTGCTTCTGTATTTTCATACAAATTTACATTATTTTATTAAAATTCTGTGTATTTATTTTGATACGATTTTACATTATTCTATTTGTGTTTTGCACATATTTTTTTTTATACAAATCTTCGTTTTTTTTATAAAATTATTGATACCAAAATACACATAAAATATTTCAATTTGTATTAAAATAAATATACAAAATGCACATACAATAAGGTAAATTTGTATTGAAATAGATATGCAAAATACATATAAAATAATGGAATTTTTTTAAAAAATATATATACGAATACACATAAAATAACGTAGATTTCTATAAAAATACATATACAAAATACATATAAAATTAAGTAAATACGTATAAAAAATGCATACAAAATACACATAAAATAATGTAAATTCGTATATATGTAAATAAACAATATACCAATAAAAGAATGTGTATTTGTATAAATATAAATATACAAAATGCACATAAAATATCGTAAATTTATATAAAACTATATACATAAAATTATAAATTTCTATAAATATATACAAAAAGGAACATAAAATAAATTTTAAAAATATATACAAAACACACATTAGATAATGTTAATGAGTATAAAAATATGTATAGAAAATACCTATGAAATAATCTAAATTCGTATCGAATTAAATTAAGAAAATATCAATAAAATAATGTAGTTTTGGATGAAAATATAAATACAAAATACACATAAAATAACCTTAATATTAATACAAATATACACATAAAATATTGTATTTTGTATATACATTTCAATTCAAATTTAGCTTATTTTATCTGTATTTTGTATATCTATTTTCATCCAAAATTACATTATTTTATTGGTATTTTCTTAATTTAATTCGATACGAATTTAGATTATTTCATAGGTATTTTCTATACATATTTTTATACTCATTTACATTATCTAATGTGTGTTTTGTATATATATTTTTATGCAAATTTATTTTATGTTCATTTTTGTACATATATTTTTATAGAAATTTGCGTTATTTTATGTATATAGTTTTATATAAATTTACGATATTTTATGTGCATTTTGTATATTTATATTACATTATATTATATTATATTATATTATATTACATTGTTTTATATGTATTTTTGCATATCTCTTTCAATACAAGTTTACCTTATTGTATGTGCATTTTGTATATTTATTTCAATACAAATTTAGCTATTTTATGTGTATTTTGGTATATATATTTTTATAAGAAATGCGGTATTTGATGGGAATTTTGCATCTTTATTTTCATACAAATTTACATTATTTTATTAATATTCGGTGTATTTATTTTGTTACGATTTCACATTATTCTATTTGTTTTTTGTATATATATATTTTTACATATTTACATTATTTAATGTGTATCTTGCATATATATTTCATACAAATTTATTATCTACTATTTATTTTCATGCAAATACACATTCTTTTCATGATATTTTGTTTATTTATTTTGACACGAATTTACCTAGATATGTATTTTGTATATATATTTTTATACGTATTTACATAATTTCATGTGTTATTTTATGTGTATTCGTATATATATTTTGAAACAAATTAACTTTGTTTTATATGTATTTTTGAATATCTCTTTCAATACATAATTACCTTACTGTATATGTATTTTGTATATTTATTTCAATACAAATTTAAATATTTTATGTGTATTTTGGTATATATATTTTTATAAAAAATGCACTATTTTATGGGAGTTTTGCATCTTTCTTTTCATACAAATTTACATTATTTTATTGATATTCTGTGTATTTATATTGATAGGATTTTACATTATTCTATTTCATTTTTGTATATATTTTTTTATACACATTTACATTATTTAATGTGTATCTTGCATATATAATTTATACAAATTTACGTTATTTTAAGTGTATTTGTTTATATATTTTCATTCAAATTTACATTATTTTATGTGTATTTTGTATATGTATTTCAATACAAATTTACCTAATTTTATGTGTATTTTGTATATTTCTTTTCATACAAATTTTAAAAAAATTTCTGTATTTTTGTATATAGCTTTATACAAATTTAGGTAATTTTATGTACGCATTTACAGTATTTAATGTGTGTTTTGTATATATATTTTTATGCAAATTTACTTTATTTTATGTGCATTTTTGTACATATATTTTTTTAGAGATTTGCGTTATTTTATGTGTATTTGTATATGTTTTCTCATACAAATTTACATTATTTTATTGCTATTTTGTTTATTTATTTTGATAGGAATGAAAATAGATATACAAAATATACATAAAATAAACTAAATTTGTTTTAAAATATATATACAAAATACATAAAATAATGTAAATTTGTATCAAAATATTTTAACAGATGCGCATAAAATAACGTAAATTTGTTTTAAAATATACAAAATACACATTAAATCATGTAAATATGTATAAAAAAAATATAAACAAAACACAAATAGAATAATGTAAAATCGTATCAAAATAAATACACTTAATATTAATAAAACAATGTAAAATGCAAAATACTCATTAAATAATGCATTTTTTATAAAAATATATATACCAAAAAACACATGAAAAAATTAATTTATATTAAAATAAATATACAAAATACACATACAATAAGGTAAATCTGTATTGAAATAGATATGCAAAATACATATAAAACAATGTAAATTTGTTTCAAAATATATATACGAATACACATAAAATAACGTAGATTTGTATAAAAATATATATACAAAATACACATAAAATGAAGTAAATACGTATAAGAAAATGTATACAAAATACACATAAAATAATGTAAATTCGTATCAAAATAAATAAACAAAATAATAATAAAGGAGGTGTATTTATATAAATATAAATATACAAAATACACATAAAATAACGTAAATTTGTATAAAACTATATACAAAAATACACAGAAGTTATTAAATTCGTATGAAAATAGATATACAAAATACAGATAAAATAAGCTAAATTTGAATTGAAATGTATATCGAAAATACATAAAATAATGTAAATTTGTATCAAAATATTTATAAAAATACATATAATAACGTAAATTTGTTTAAAAATATATAAACAAAATACACATTAAGTAATGTAAATACGTATAAAAAATATGTATAAAATACTCATATAATCATATAATTCGTATCAAACTAAATAAACAAAATATCAATAAAATAATGTAAATTTGTATGAGAAAACATATAGAAATACTATAAAATAACGCTAATTTCCATTAAAATATGTCCAAAAATGAACGTAAAATAAAGTAACTTTGGATAAAAATATATATACAAAACACACATTAAATAATGTAAATCCGTACATAAAATAACCTAAATTTGTATAAAACTATATACAAAAATACACAAAAATAATTTAAATTTGTATGAAAAGAAATATACAAAATACACATAAAATTAGGTTAATTTGTATTGAAATACATATACAAAATACATATAAAATAATGTAAATTTGAAAGAAAATATATAAACAAATACACATATAATAACGTAAATTTGTATGAAATATATAATCAAAATATACATTAAATAATGTAAATATGTATAAAAAAAATATATACAAAACACAAATAGAATAATGTAAAATCATATCAAAATATATACACAGAAAATTAATAAAATAATGTAAATTTGTATGAAAATTAAGATGCAAAATACCTATAAAATAACGCATTTTTTTAAAAAATATTGATACCAAAATACACATAAACTATTTGAATACATATAAAATAATGGAAATTTGTTTTAAAATATATATACGAATACACATAAAATAACGTAGATTTCTATAAAAATACATATACAAAATACATATAAAAGAACGTAGATTTCTATAAAAATACATATACAAAATACACATAATATTAAGTAAATACGTATAAAAAAATGTATACAAAATACACATAAAATAATGTAAATTCGTATAAATGTAAATAAACAATATACCAATAAAAGAATGTGTATTTGTATAAATATAAATATACAAAAAGCACATAAAATAACGTAAATTTATATAAAACTATATACATAAAATAACGCAAATTTCTATAAAAATATATGTACAAAAATGAACATAAAATAAATTTGCATAAAAATATATATACAAAACACGCTTTACATAATATAAATGAGTATAAAAATATGTATACAAAATACCTATGAAATAATCTAAAAATAAACATAAAATAAGGTAAATTTGTAATAAAATATATGAAAAAATACACATAAAATAATATAAATTTGTATGAAAATATATATAAAAATACATATTAAATAACATGAATTTGTATAAAATTTGTATCAAATATATACTTATACACGCAATAAAATAACGTAATTTTTTTATGAAAATGTATATACAAAATACACATAAAATAATTTAAATACGCAGAAAAATATATATACAAAAAACACATAATATAATGTAAATTTGTATGGAAATATATAAACAAATACACATAAAATAATGTAAATTTGGATAAAATATATATACAAAATGAACATTAAATAATGTAAATATGTATAAAAAAAATATAAAAAATACACATAGAATAATGTTAAATCGTATCAAAATAAATAAAGAGAAAATCAATTAAATAATGTAAATTTGTATGAAAATAAAGATGCAAATATCCATGTAATAACGCATATTTGCATAAAAATATATATACAAAAAATACATATAAAATAGTTAAATTTGTATTAAAATAAATATACAAAATGCACGTACAATAAAGTAAATTTGTATTAAAATAGATATGCAAAATACACATCAATAATGTAAATTTGTATCAAAATATATATACGAATACTCATAAAATAGAGTAGATTTCTATGAAAATATATATACAAAATAGATACACAAAATACACATATAACTAGTTCAATTTGTATTTAAATACATGTACAAAAAACACATAAAATAATGTCTATTTATATGAAATGAAAAAAAAAAACATTTTATATAAAATATATATACAAAATACACATAGAATAATGTAAAATCATATCAAAATAAATACACAGAATATCAATAAAATAATGTAAATTTGTATGAAAATAAAGATGCAAAATACCCATAAAATAAAGCATATTTCTATAAAAATACATATACAAAAATACACATAGATTAATCAAATTTGTATTAAAATTAATATACAAAATGCACATACAATAAGGTAAATTTGTATTGAAAAAATATGCAAAATACACATAAAATAATGTAAATTTGTTTCAAAATATATATACGAATACACATAAAATAATGCAGATTTCTATAGAAATATATATTCAAAATAGACTTGAAATAATGTAAATACGTATAAAAATGTATATACAAAATACACATTAAATAATGTTAATTCGTGTCAAAATAAATAAACAAAATATCATGAAAAGAATGTGTATTTGAATGAAAATAGATATACAAAATACACATAAAATAACCTAAATTTGTATAAAACTATATACAAAAATACACAAAAATAATTTAAACTTGTATGAAAATAAATATACAAAAAACATATAAAAATAGGTAAATTTTTATTGAAATACATATACAAAATACACATAAAATAATGTAAATTTGAATGAAAATATGTAAACATATAGACTTAAAATAACGTAAATTTGTATCAAATATATATACAAAAAAAAAATTAAATAATGTAAATATGTATAAAAAATATATATACAAAACACAAAAAAAAAATGTAAAATCGTATCAAAATAAATACAGAAAATATTAATAAAATAATGTAAAATAACGCATTTTTTATAAAAATATAAATACGAAAAAACATAAAATATCTAATTTTCTATTAAAATAAATAGATATACAAAATACACATAAAATAAGCTAAATTTGAATTGAAATATATATACAAAATACATAAAATAATGTAAATTTGTATCAAAATACCTATACAAATACACATATAATAACGTAAATTTGTATAAAAATATATAAACAAAATACACATTAAATAATGTAAATATGTATAAAAAAAATGTAAAAAATACACAAATAATCATGTAATTCGTATCAAAATAAATAGACAAAATACCAATAAAATAATGTAAATTTCTATGAGAAAACATATATATATATATATATATATATATATATATATATATATATATATATATATATATATATATATATATATATATATATATATATATTATATATATATATATATATATATATATATATATATATATATATATATATATTTTATCCAAATCTACGTGATTTTATATGTATTTGTTTATATATTTTCATACAAATTTACATTATTTTATGTGAGTTTTGTATATATATTTCAATACAAATTTGCCTAATTTTATGTGTATTTTGCATATCTATTTTCAAACAAATTTAAACTATTTTTGAGTATATTTGTATATATTTTTATACAAATTTTAGTTATTTTATTTATTTTTTGTATATATATTTTCCTACATATATACATTCTTTTATTGGAATTTTGTGTATTTAATTTTTTACGAATTCATATTATTTTATGTGTATTTTGTATATGTATTTTTCTACGTATTTAAACTATTTTATGTGTATTTTATATATACATTTTCATAAAAATTTACGTTATTTTATTGTGTGTATTCGTATATATTTTGAAACATTTTATACAAATTCATATTTTTTTATGTGTATTTGCATATATATTTTCATACAAATTTATATTATTTTATGTGTATTCTTACATATATTTTATTATAAATTTACCTTATTTTATGTTTATTTTGTATTTTGTATATTTATTTCATTAAATTGTAAATTATTTAATGTGTATATTTGTATTTGTATTTAGGTTATTTTATGTGTGTTTTCTATATATATTTTCATCCAAAATTACATTATTTTATTGTTATTTTCTTAATTTAACTCGATACGAATTTAGATTATTTCATAGGTATTTTGTATACATATTTTTATACTCATTTACATTATCTAATGTATGTTTTGTATATATTTTTTTATGCAAACTTATTTTACGTGCATTTTTGTACATATATTTTTATAGAAACTTAAAACGTTATTTTATGTGTATTTTGTATATGTTTTCTCATACAAATTGACATTATTTAATTAGATTTTTGTTTATTTATTTTGATACGAATGACTTGATTATTTGTGAATTTTGTAAATATTTTTTTATACGTATTTACATTACTTAATGTGTATTTTGTTTATATTTTTTTTTTACAAATTTACGTTATTATATGAGTATTTGTTAAAAATATTTTTAGAGGAATTTACTTTATTTTATTTATTTTGTATATATATTTCAATTCAAATTAAGCTTATTTTGTGTGTATTTTGTATATCTATTTTCATACAAATTTAATTAATTCTGTGTATTTTTGTATATAGTTTTATACAAATTTACGTTATTTTATGTGCATTTTGTATATTTATATTTATACAAATACACATTCTCTTATTGGTATTTTGTTTATTTATATTTATACGAATTTACATTATTTTATGTGTATTTTCTATACATTTTTGATTCGTATTTACTTAATTTTATTTGTATTTTGTATATATATATTTATAAAAATCTACGTTATTTTATGTGTATTCGTATATATATTTTGAAACAAATTTACATTGTTTTATATGTTTTTTGCATATCTATTTCAATACAAATTTACCTTATTGTATGTGCATTTTGTATATTTATTTTAATACAAATTCAAATATTTTATGTGTATTTTGGTACATATAATTTTATAAAAAATGCGTTATTTTATAGGTATTTTGCATCTTAGTTTTCATACAAATGTACATTATTTTATTAATATTCTGTGTATATATTTTGATACGATTTTATATTATACTATTTGTGTTTGGTATATATTTTTTTATACATATTTTCATTATTTAATGTGTATTTTTTATATATATTTTATACAAATTAACGTCATTTTAAGTGTATTTGTTTATATAATTTCATTCAAATTTACATTATTTTAAGTGTATTTTGTATATGTATTTCAATACAAATTTACCTAATTTTATATGTATTTTGTATATTTATTTTCATACAAATTTAAATTATTTTTGTGTTTTTTTGTATATACATATAGAGTAAATTTCTATGAAAATATATATTCAAAATACATATAAAATTATGTAAATAAGTATAAAAATATATACATCAAATACACCTAAAAAAATGAAAATTCGTATCAAAATAAATAAACAAAATTCCGATAAAAGAACGTATATTTGTAGTAAAGTAGATATACAAAATACATATAAAATTACGAAAATTTGAATAAAGGTATATACAAAAAAACAAAAAAATAAATTTCAATTTGTATGAAAATAGATATACAAAATACACATATAATTAGTTAAATATGTATTTAAATACATGTACAAAATACACATAAAATAATGTAAATTTGTATGAAATGAAAACAAATTCACATAAAATAATGTACATTTGTATAAAATAGATATACAAAATATACATAGAATAATGTAAAATCGTATCAAAATAAATACACAGAATATCAATAAAATAATGTAATTTTGTATGAAAATAAAGATGCAAAATACCATAAAAAAGCATATTTTTTTTTTAAAATACAAATACAAAAATACACATAGAATAATTGATTTTGTATTAAAATTAATATACAAAATGCACATAAAACAGTGTAAATTTGTTTCAAAATATATATACGAATACACATAAAATAACGTTGATTTATATAGGAATATATATACAAAATACACATGAAATGATGTAAATACGTATATGAAAATGTATACAAAATACATAAAATAATGTAAATTCGTATCAAAATAAATAAACTAAATGCCAATAAAAGAATGTTTACTTGTATAAATATAAATAAACAATACACATAAAATAACGTAAAATTGTATAAACTATATACAAAAATAAACAAAAATAATTAAATTTGTATGAAAATATTTATACAATGGACACATAAAATAAGCTAAATTTGAATTGAAATAAATATAGAAAATACATCAAATAATGTAAATTTGTATCACAATATCTATTCGAATACATATATTAAAATTAATATACAAAATGCGTATATAATAAGGTAAATTTGTATTGAAAAAATATGCAACATACACGTTTACTCATACAAATTTATATTATTTTATTGGTATTTTGTTTATTTATTTTGATACGAATTACATGATTATATGTGTATTTTGTACATATTTCTTTATACGTATTTACATTATTTAATGTGTATTTTGTTTATATATTTTCATACAAATTAACGTTATTATATGTGTATTTGTATAAATATTTTGATACAAATTAACTTTATTTCATGTATTTTGTATATATATTTCAATTCAAGTTTAACTTATTTTGTGTGTATTTTGTATTTTGTATTTTGTATTTTCATACAAATTTAATTACTTCTGTGTATTTTTGTATATAGTTTTATATAAATTTACGTTATTTTATGTGTATTTTGTATATTTATATTTATACAAATACACATTCTTTTATTGGTATTTTGTTTATTTATTTTGATACGAATTTACATTATTTTATGTGTTTTTTGTATACATTTTTTTATACGTATTTACTTCATTTTATGTGTATTTTGTATATATATTTTTATAGAAAACTACGTTATTTTATGTGTATTCGTATATATATTTTGAAACAAATTTACATTGTTTTATTTGTATTATGCATATCTATTTCAATACAAATTTACCTTATTGTATGTATTTTTTGTATATTTATTTTAATGCAAATTTAATTTTTTGATGTGTATTTTGGTATATATATTTTTATAAAAAAAAATGCGTTATTCTATGGGTATTTTGCTTCTTTATTTTCATACAAGTTTACATTATTTTATTAATATTCTGTGTATTTATTTTGATACGATTTTACATTATTCTATTTGTGTTTTGTACATATTTTTTTAAACAAATTTACGTTATTTTAAGTGTATTTGTTTATGTATTTTCATTCAAATTTACATTATTTTATGTGTATTTTGTGAATGTATTTCAATAGAAATTTACCTAATTATATGTGTATTTTGTATATTTATTTTCATACAAATTTAAATATTTTTGTGTATTTTTGTATATAGTTTGATACAAATTTAGGTTATTTGAGGTGTATTTTGTATATCTATTTTCATATAAATACACATTCTTTTATTGATATTTTGTATATTTACTTTGACGCGAATTTACATTATTTAATGTGTATTTTGTATATATATTTTTATACGTATTTACATCATTTCATGTGTATGTTGTATAGTTTTAAACAAATTTATATTATTTAATGTGTATTTTGTATATATATATTTATACAAATACACATTCTTTTATTGGTATTTTTTTATTTATTTTGATACTAATTTACATTATTTTAGGTGTATTTCGTATACGTTTTTTATACGTATTTACTTAATTTTATGGGTATTTTGTATATATATTTTTATAGAAATCTACCTTATTTCATGTGTATTCGTATATATATTTTGAAACAAATTTACATTGTTTATATGTATTTTGCATATCTATTTTTGTATATTCTGTATTTATTTTTGTTATACATAGAATAATGTAAAATCGTATCAAAATAGGTACACAGAATATTAATAAAATAATTTAAATTTGTATGAAAATAAAGATGCAAAATACCCATAAGATAAAGCATTTTTTTTTTAAATACATATACAAAAATACACATAGAATAATTAAATTTGTATTAAAATTAATATACAAAATGCACACATACAAAAAGGTAAATTTGTATTGAAAAAAAAACGCAAAATACAAATAAAACAGTGTAAATTTGTTTCAAAATATATATACGAATACACATAAAATAACGTAGATTTCATAGAAATATATATACAAAATACACATGAAATTATGTAAATACATATATATATATAAATAAATATAAATATATATATATATATATATATATATATATATATATATATATATATATATATATATATATATATATATATATATATATATATATATATATAAAATACATATTAAGTAATGTAAATTCGTGACAAAATAAATAAACAAAATATCATGAAAAGAATGTGTATTTGTATGAAAATAAATAATAGATAATAAATTTGTATGTAATATATATGCAAGATACACATTAAATAATGTAAATATGTATAAAAAAAAATATATACAAAAAACAAATAGAATAATGTAAAATCGTATCAAAATAAATACACCGAATATTAATAAAATAATGTAAATTTGTATGAAAATAAAGATGCAAAATTCCCATCAAATAGCGCATTTCTTATAAAAATATATATACCAAAATACACATAAAATATTTAAATTTGTATTGAAATAAATATACAAAATGCACATACAATAAGGTAAACTTCTGTTGAAAGAGATATGCAAAAATACATATAAAAAATTGTAAATTTGTTTCAAAATATACGTAGATTTATATAAAAATATATATACAAATTCACATAAAATTAGGTAAATACGTATAAAAAAATGTAAACAAAATACACATAAAATAATATAAATTGAAACAAAATAAATAAACAAAATACCAATAAAAGAATGTATATTTGTTCTGTGTATTTTTGTATATAGTTTTATACAAATTTACGATATTTTATGTGTATTTTGTATATTTATATTTATACAAATAAATATAAAAATAAATATACAAAATACACATAAAATTAAGTAAATACGTATAAAAAAATGTAAACAAAATACACATAAAATAATGTAAACTCTAAACAAAATAGATAAACAAAATACCAATAAAAGAATGAGTATTTGTATAAATATAAATGTACAAAATACACATACAAAATAAACATAAAATAAGGTAAATTTGATATGAAATATATGTACAAAATACACATAAAATAATGTAAATTTATATGAAAATATATATACAAATACACATAAAATACCATGAATTTGTATAAAATTATATATTCAAAATAAATATTAAATAATGTAAATGCGTATAAAAATATATATACAAAGTACATATAAAATAATGTAAACTCGTATCAATATAAATCAACAAAATACCAATAAAATAATATATATTTGAATGAAAATACATTTACAAAATACACATAACATAACTAAACCTTGTATTGAAATATATACAAAAATACATAAAAATAATTTGAGTTTGTATGAAAATAGATATTCAAAATACATATAAAACTAGGTAAATTTCTTTTGAAATATATATACGAAATACACATAAAATAACTTAAAATAACGTAAATATGTAACAAATATATATACAAAAAACACATTAAATAATGTAAATATGTATAAAAAAATATATACAAAACATAAATAAAATAATGTAAAATCGTATCAAAATAAATACAGAAAATATTAATAAAATAATGTAAATTTCTATGAAAATTAAGATGCAAAATACCCATAAAATAACACATTTTTTTATAAAAATATATATACGAAAAAACATAAAATATGTGATTTTGTATTAAAATAAAGAGATATACATTCTTTTATTGGTATTTTGTTTATTTCTTTTGTTTCGAATTTACATTATTTTATGTGTATTTTGTTTACATTTTTTATACGTATTTACTTAATTTTATGTGTATTTTGTTTATATATTTTTATAGAAATCTACGTTATTTTATGTGTATTCGTATATATATTTTGAAACAAATTTACATTGTTTTATATGTATTTTTGCATATCTCTTTCAATAGAAGTTTAAGTTATTGTATGTGCATTTTGTATATTTATTTCAATACAAATTTAAATATTTTATGTGTATTTTGTTATATATATTTTTATAAGAAATGCGCTATTTGATGGGAATTTTGCATCTTTATTATACAAATTTATATTATTTTATTAATATTCTGTGTATTTATTTTGATACGATTGTACATTATTCTATTTGTTTTTTGTATATATTTTTTTATACATATTTACATTATTTAATGTGTATCTTGCATATATTTTACATACAAATTTATTATCTATTATTTATTTTCATACAAATACACATTCTTTTCATGATATTTTGTTTATTTATTTTGTCACGAATTTACATTACTTAATATGCATTTTATATATATTTTTTTATCCGTATTTACATAATTTCATGTGTATTTTGTATATATATTTCTATAGAAATCTACGTTATTTTATGTGTATTCGTATATATATTTTGAAACAAATTTACACTGTTTTATTTGTATTTTGCGTTTTTTTTCAATAGAAATTTACCTTATTGTATGTGTGCATTTTGTATATTAATTTTAATACAAATTTAATTATTCTATGTGTATTTTTGTATATGTATTTAAACAAAAAAATATGCTTTATCTTATGAGTATTTTGCATCTTTATTTTCATACAAATTTAAATTATTTTTTTGATATTCTGTGTACTTATTTTGATACGATTTTACTTTATTCTATATATAACAAAAATAAATACAGAATACACAAAAATAGATACCTATGCAAAATACATATAAACAATGTAAATTTGTTTCAAAATATATATACGAATACACATGAAATAAGGTAGATTTCTATAAAAATATATATACAAAATACACATAAAATTAAGTAAATACATATAAAAAATGTATACAAAATTCACATAAAATAATGTAAATTAGTATCAAAATAAATAAACAAAATACCAATAAAAGAATGTGTATTTCTATAAATATATATATACAAAATACACATTAAATAATATAAATTTGTTTAAAACTATACAAAATACACATGAAATGATGTAAATACGTATAAAAATATATATACAAAATACACATTAAATAATGTAAATTCGCGTCAAAATAAATAAACAAAATATCAATAAAAGAATGTGTATTTATATGAAAATAGATATACAAAATACACATAAAATAACCTAAATTTGTATCAAACTATATACAAAAATGCACAAAACTTTTTTTAATTTGTATGAAAATAAATATACAAAATACACATAAAATTAGGTAAATTTGTATTGAAATACATACACAAAATACACATATAATAATGTAAATTTGAATGAAAATACATAAACAAATACACTTAAAATAACGTAAATTTCTATAAAAAAATATGTACAAAACTCAAATAGAATAATGTAAAATCGTATCAAAATAAATACACAGAATATTAATAAAATAATGTAAATTTATATGAAAATAAAGAAGCAAAATACCCATAACATAACGCTTTTTTTTTATTTATAAAAATATATATACCAAAATACACATCAAAAAATTAAATATGTATTAAAATAAATATACAAAAAACACATACAATAAGGTAAATTTGTATTGAAATCGATATCCAAAATACATATAAAACAATGTAAATTTATTTCAAAATATATATACGAATACACATAAAATAACGTAGATTTCTATAAAAATATATATACAAAATACACATAAAATGAAGTAAATACGTATAAAAATGTATACAAAAAACACATAAAATAATGTAAATTCGTATCAAAATAAATAAACAAAATAGCAATAAAAGAATGTGTATTTGTATAAATATAAATATACAAAATACACATAAAATAACGTAGATTTATATAAAACTATATACAAAAATACACAGAAGTAATTAAATTTGTATGAAAATATATACAAAATACACACAAAATAAGCTAAATTTGATTTGAAATATATATACAAAATACATGAAATAAAGTAAATTTGTATCAAAATATTTATACAAATACACATATAATAACGTAAATTTGTATGAAAATATATAAACAAAATACACATTAAATAATGTAAATACGTATAAAAAATATGTACAAAATACACATATAATCATGTAATTCTTATAAAAATAAATAAACAAAATACCAATAAAATAATATAAATTTGTATGAGTAAACGTGTATGTTGTATATTTTTTCAATACAAATTTACCTTATTATATACGCATTTTGTATATTAATTTTAATACAAATTTAATTATTCGATGTGTATTTTTGTATCTGTATTTGTATATATATTTTTATACGCTTTTACATTATTTAATATTTATTTTGAATATATATTTTTATAAAAATTCATGGTATTTTATGTGTATTTGTATATATATTTTTATATAAATTTACATTATTTTATGTGTATTTTGTACATATATTTTTTTACAAATCTACCTTACTTTTTGTTTATTTTGTATGTGTATTTTCTATATTTATATTTATCCAAATACACATTCTTTTATTGGTATTTTGTTTATTTATTTTAATTCGAATTTACATTATTTTATGTGTATTTTGTATACATTTTTTTATACGTATTTACTTAACTTTATGTGTATTTTGTATATATATTTGTATAGAAATCTACGTTTTTTTATTTGCATTCGAATATATATTTTGAAACAAATTTACATTGTTTTATATGTATTTTTGCATATCTCTTTCAATACAAATTTACCTTATTGTATGTGCATTTTGTATATTTATTTCAATGCAAATTTAAATATTTTATGTGTTTTTTGGTATATATATTTTTATAAGATTACGAAAATTTGAATAAAAATATATACAAAAAAACAAAAAAATAAATTTCAATTTGTATGAAAATAGATATACAAAATACACATATAATTAGTTAAATTTGTATTTAAATACATGTACAAAATACACATAAAATAATGTAAATTTGTATGAAATGAAAACAAATTCACATAAAACTCGCGTCAAAATAAATAAACAAAATATCAATAAAAGAATGTGTATTTGTATGAAAATAGATATACAAAATACACATAAAATAACCTAAATTTGTATCAAACTATATACAAAAATAAACAAAATATTTTAAATTTGTATGAAAATAAATATACAAAATACACATAAAATTAGGTAAATTTGTATTGAAATACATACACAAAATACACATAAAATAATGTAAATTTGAATGAAAATACATAAAGAAATACACTTAAAATAACGTAAATTTGTATAAAAAAATATGTACAAAACACAAAAAAGAATAATGTAAAATCGTATCAAAATAAATAAACAGAATATTAATAAAATAATGTAAATTTGTATGAAAATAAAGAAGCAAAATACCCATAAAATAACGCATTTATAAAAACATATATACCATAATACACATAAGAAAATTAAATTTGTATTAAAATAAATATACAAAAAACACATACAATAAGGTAAATTTCTATTGAAATAGATATGCAAAATACATATAAAACAATATAAATTTGTTTCAAAATATATATACGAATACACATAAAATAACGTAGATTTCTATAAAAATATATATACAAAATACACATAAAATGAAGTAAATAAGTATAAAAAAATGTATACAAAATACACATAAAATAATGTAAATTCGTATCAAAATAAATATACAAAATACCAATAAAAGAATGTGTATTTGTATAAATATAAATATACAAAATACACATAAAATAACGTAAATTTATATAAAACTATATACAAAAATACACAGTAGTATTTTAATTTGTATGAAAATAGATATACAAAACAATTTAAATTCGTTTCAAATTCAATAAACAAAATTCAGATAAAAGAAAGTACATTTGTAGAAAAAATAAATATACAAAATACACATAAAATAACGAAAATTTGTTTGAAAATATATATAAAAAATAAACAAAAATAATTTCAATTTGTATGAAAATAAATATACAAAATACACATGTATTTTGTATATCTATTTTCACACAAATTTAATTACTTTTGTGTATTTTTGCATATAGTTTTATATAAATTTAAGTTATTTTATTTGTATTTTGTATATTTATATTTATACAATACACATTCTTTTATTAGTATTTTGTTTATTTATTTTGATACGAGTTTACATTATTTTCTGTGTATTTTGTATAACTTTTTTATACGTATTTACTTCATTTTCTGTGTATTTTGTATATTTATTTTCATAGAAATCTACGTAATTTTATATGTATTCGTATATAAATTTTTTTTAAAATTTACATGGTTTTATATGTATTTTGCATATCTATTTAGATACAAATTTACCTTATTGTATGTGCATTTTCTATATTTATTTTAATACAAATTCAAATATTTTATGTGTGTCTTGGTATAAATATTTTTATAAAAAAATGCGTTATTTTATGGGTATTTTGCATCTTAATTTTCCTACAAATTTACATTATTTTATTAATATTCTGTGTATTTATTTTGATACGATTTTATATTATTCTATTTGTGTTTTGTATATATTTTTTTATACATATTTACATTATTTAATGTGTATTTTTTATATATATTTTATACAAATTTACGTTATTTTAAGTGTATTTGATTATATATTTTCATTCAAATTTACATTATTTTATGTGTATTTTGTAAATGTATTTCAATACAAATTTATCTAATTTTATGTGTATTTTGTATATTTATTTTCATACAAATTAAAATTAATTTTGTGTATTTTTGTATATAGTTTTATACAAATTTAGGTGATTTTTTGTGTATATTGTATAACTATTTTCATACAAATACACATTATATTATTGATATTTTGTTTATTTATTTTGACGCGAATTTACATTATTTTATGTGTATTTTATATATATTTTTATACGTGTTTACATCATTTGATGTGTATTTTGTATATATATTTCTATAGAAATCTACGTTGATTTATGAGTATTCGTATATAGATTTTGAAATAAATTTACACTGTTTTATGTGTATTTTGCATATTTTTTCAATACAAATTTACCTTATTGTATATGCATTTTGTATATTAATTTTAATACAAATTTAATTATGCTATGTCTATTTTTGTATATGTATTTTTATAAAAATATGCTTTATTTTATGGGTATTTTGGATTTTTATTTTCATACAAATTTACATTATTTTATTTATATTCTGTTTATTTTTTTTTAAACAATTTTACATTATTCTATGTGTATTTTGTATATCTATTTTTATACGTATTTACTTAATTTATGTGTATTTTTTATATATATTTTTATAGAAATCTACGTTACTTTATGTGTATTCGTATATATATTTTGAAACAAATTTACATTGTTTTATATGTATTTTTGCATATCTCTTTCAATACAAGTTTACCTTCTTGTATGTGCATTTTGTATATTTACTTCAATACAAATTTAAATATTTTATGTGTATTTTGGTATATATATTTTTATAAGAAATGCGCTATTTGATGGGAATTTTGCATCTTTATTTTCATACAAATTTACATTATTTTATTAATATTCGGTGTATTAATTTTGATACGATTTCACATTATTCTATTTGTTTTTTGTATATATATATTTTTTATACATATTTACATTATTTAATGTGTATCTTGCATATATATTTCATACAAATTTATTATCTATTATTTATTTTCATACAAATACACATTCTTTTCATGATATTTTGTTTATTTATTTTGACACGAATTTACCTAGATATGTATTTTGTATATATATTTTTATACGTATTTACTTAATGTAAATTCGTATCAAAATAAATAAACAAAATATCAATAAAAGAATGTGTATTTGTATGAAAATAGATATACAAAATACACATAAAATATTGTAAATTTGTATAAAACTCTATTAAAAAAATACACAAAAATATTTTAAATTTGTATAAAAATATATATACAAAATACACATAAAACTAGTTAAATTTCTATTGAAATACATATACAAAATACACATAAAATAATGTAAATTTGAATGAAAATATATAAACAAATACACTTAAAATAACGTAAATTTGTATGAAATATATATAGAAAATACACATTAAATAATGTAAATATGTGTAAAAAAATATATACAAAACACAACTAAAATAATATAAAATAGTATCAAAATAAATACACAGATTATTAATAAAATAATGTAAATTTGTATGAAAATAAAGATGCAAAATACCCATAAAACAACGCATTTTTTATGAAAATATATATATAAAAATACACATTAAAATATTTAAATTTGTTTTACAATAAATATACAAAATGCACATACAATAAGGTAAATTTTTATTGAAATAGATATGCAAAATACACATAAAACAATGTAAATTTGTTTCAAAATATATATACGAATACACATAAAATAACGTAGATTTCTATAAAAATATATATACAAAATACACATAAAATGAAGTAAATACGTATAAGAAAATGTATACAAAATACACATAAAATAATGTAAACTCGTATCAAAATAAATAAACTAAATGCCAATAAAAGAATGTTTACTTGTATAAATATAAATATACAAAATACACATACAATAACGTAAAATTGTAGAAAACTATATACAAAAATAAACAAAAATAATTAAATTTGTATGAAAATAGATATACAAAAGACACATGAAATAAGCTAAATTTAAATTGAAATAAATATAGAAAATACAATAATGTAAATTTGTATCAAAATATATATTCAAATACACATATATTAAATTAATATACAAAATGCGTATATAATAAGGTAAATTTGTATTGAAAAAATGCAACATACACTTTACTCATACAAATTTATATTATTTTATTGGTATTTTGTTTATTTATTTTGATACGAATTACATGATTATATGTGTATTTTGTACATATTTTTTTATACGTATTCACATTATTTAATGTGTATTTTGTTTATATATCTTCATACAAATTTACGTTATTATATGTGTATTTGTATAAATATTTTGATACAAATTTACTTTATTTTATGTATTTTGTATATATATTTCAATTCAAATTTAGCTTATTTTGTGTGTATTTTGTATTTATTTTCATACAAATTTAATTATTTCTGTGAATTTTTCTATATAGTTTTATATAAATTTACGTTATTTTATGTGTATTTTGTATATTTATATTTATACAAATACACATTCTTTTATTGCTATTTTGTTTATTTATTTTGATACGAGTTTACATTATTTTATATGTATTTTGTATACATTTTTTATACGTATTTACTTCATTTTATGTGTATTTTGTATATATATTTTTATAGAAATCTACGTTATTATATGTGTATTCGTATATATATTTTGAAACAAATTTACATTGTTTTATATGTATTTTGCATATCTATTTCAATACAAATTTACCTTATTGTATGTGTTTTTTGTATATTTATTTTAATACAGATTTAATTTTTTGATGTGTATTTTGGTATATATATTTAAAAAAAAAATAATGCGTTATTTTATGGGTATTTTGCTTCTTTATTTTCATACAAATTTACATTATTTTATTAATATTCTGTGTATTTATTTTGATACGATTTTACATTATTCTATTTGTGTTTTGTACATATTTTTTTATACAAATTAACGTTATCTTAAGTGTATTTGCTTATGTATTTTGATTCAAATTTACATTATTTTATGTGAATTTTGTGTATGTATTTCAATACAAATTTACCTAATTTTATGTGTATTTTGTATATTTATTTTCATAAAAATTTAAAATATTTTTGTGTATTTTTGTATATAGTTTGATACAAATTTAGGTTATTTTATGTGTATTTTGTTTATCTATTTTCATACAAATACACATTCTTTTATTGATATTTTGTTTATTTATTTTGACGCGAGTTTTATATGAATTTGTTTTCATTTCATACAAATTTACATTATTTTATGTGTATTTTGTACATGTATTTAAATACAAATTTAACTAATTATATGTGTATTTTGTATATCTATTTTCATACAAATTGAAATTTATTTTTTTGTTTTTTTGTATAAATTTTTATTCAAATTTTCGTAATCTTATAAAAATATATATACCAAAATACACATAAAATATTTAAATTTGCATTGAAATAAATATACAAAATGAACATACAATAAGGTAAATTTGTATTGAAAGAGATATGCAAAAATACATATAAAACAATGTAAATTTGTTTCAAAATATATATACGAATACAAATAAAAAAACGTAGATTTCTATAAAAATATATATACAAAATACACTTAAAATTAAGTAAATACGTATAGAAAAATGTATACAAAATACACATAAAATAATGTAAATTCGAATTAAAATAAATAAACAAAATACCAATAAAAGAATGTGTATTTGGATAAATATAAATATACAAAATACACATACAAAATAAACATAAAATAAGGTAGATTTGTAAAAAAAATATATGTACAAAATACACAAAATAATGTAAATTTATATAAAAATATATATACAAATACACATAAAATACCATGAATTTGTATAAAAATATATATTCAGAATAAATATTAAATAATGTAAAAGCGTATAAAAATATTTGAATGAAAATAGATTTACAAAATACACATAACATTACTAAAATTTGTATTAAAATATATACAAAAATACATAGAAATAATTTGAGTTTGTATGAAAATAGATATACAAAATACACATAAAACTAGGTAAATTTCTTTTGAAATGTATATACAAAATACCCATAAAATATTGTAAATTTGTGTCAAAATATATAAACAAATACACATAAAATAACGTAAATTTGTATGAAAAATATATACAAAATACACATAGAATAATGTCAATTCGTATCAAAATGAATGGGCAGAATATCAATAAAATAATGTAAATTTGTATGAAAATAAAGATGCAAAATACCCAAAAAATAAAGCATATGTTTATAAAAATACAGATACAAAAATACACATCGAATAATTAAATTTGTATTAAAATTAATATACAAAATGCGTATATAAAAAGGTAGATTTGTATTGAAAAAATATGCAACATACACGTTTACTCATACAAATTTATATTATTTTATTGGTATTTTGTTTATTTATTTTGATACGAATTACATGATTATATGTGTATTTTGCGCATATTTTTAAACATAAAATAACGTAAATTTGTATGAGAAATATATACAAAATACACATAGAATAATGTCAATTCGTTTCAAAATGAATGAGCAGAATATCAATAAAATAATGTAAATTTGTATGAAAATAAAGATGCAAAATACCCAAAAAATAAAGCATATGTTTATAAAAATACAGATACAAAAATACACATCGAATAATTAAATTTGTATTAAATTTAATATACAAAATGCGTATATAATAAGGTAAAGTTGTATTGAAAAAATATGCAACATACACGTTTACTCATACAAATTTATATTATTTTATTGGTATTTTGTTTATTTATTTTGATACGAATTACATGATTATATGTGTATTTTGTACATATTTTTTTATACGTATTTACATTATTTAATGTGTATTTTGTTTATATATTTTCATACAAATTTACGTTATTATTTGTGTATTTGTATAAATATTTTGATACAAATTTACTTTATTTCATGTATTTTGTATATATATTTCAATTCACATTTAGCTTATTTCGTGTGTATTTTATATATATTTTCATACAAATTTAATTACTTCTGTATTTTGTATAGTTTTATATAAATTTACGTTATTTTATGTGTATTTTGTATATTTATATTCATACAAATACACATTCTTTTATTGGTATTTTGTTTATTTATTTTGATACGAATTTACATTATTTTATGTGTATTTTGTATACATTTTTTTATACGTATTTACTTCATTTTATGTGTATTTTGTATATATATTTTTATAGAAATCTACGTTTTTTTATGTGTATTCGTACATATATTTTGAAACAAATTTACATTGTTTTAAATGTATTTTGCATATCTATTTCAATACAAATTTACCTTATTGTATGTGTTTTTTGTATATTTATTTTAATACAAATTTAATTTTTTGATGTGTATTTTGGTATATATATTTTTATAAATAAAAATAAAAAGCGTTATTTTATGGGTATTTTGCTTCTTTATTTTCATATAAATTTACATTATTTTTTTAATATTCTGTGTATTTATTTTGATACGATTTTACATTATTCTATTTGTGTTTTGTACATATTTTTTTATACAAATTTACGTTATTTTAAGTGCATTTGTTTATGTATTTTCTTCAAATTTACATTATTTTATGTGTATTTTGTGTATGTATTTCAATACAAATTTTCCTAATTTTATGTGTATTTTGTATTTATGTGTATTTATTTTCATACAAATTTAAAATATTTTTGTGTATTTTTGTATATAGTTTGATACAAATTTAGGTTATTTTATGTGTATTTTGTATATCTATTTTCATACAAATACACATTCTTTTACTGATATTTTGTTTATTTATTTTGACGCGAATTTACATTATTTAATGTGTATTTTGTATATATATTTTATACGTATTTACATCATTTTATGTGTATTTTGTATAGTTTTAAACAAATTTATATTATTTAATGTGTATTTTGTATATTTATATTTATACAAATACACATTCTTTTATTGGTATTTTGTTTATTTATTTTGATACTAATTTACATTATTTTATGTGTATTTTGTATACATTTTTTATACGTATTTACTTAATTTTATGTGTATTTTGTATATATATTTTTATAGAAATCTACCTTATTTCATGTGTATTCGTATATATATTTTGAAACAAATTTACATTGTTTATATGTATTTTGCATATCTATTTTTGTGTATTCTGTATTTATTTTTGTTATACATAAAATAATGTAAAATCGTATCAAAATAAGTACACAGAATATCAATAAAATAATTTAAATTTGTATGAAAATAAAGATGAAAAATACCCATAAGATAAAGCATATTTTCTTTTTAAATACATATACAAAAATACACATAGAATAATTAAATTTGTATTAAAATTAATATACAAAATGAACACATACAATAAGGTAAATTTGTATTGAAAAAAAACGCAAAATACAAATAAAACAGTGTGAATTTGTTTCAAAATATATATACGAATACACATAAAATAACGTAGATTTCTATAGAAATATATATACAAAATACACATGAAATTATGTAAATACGTATAAAAATATATATAAAATACATATTAAGTAATGTAAATTCGTGACAAAATAAATGAACAAAATATTATGAAAAGAATGCGTATTTGTATGAAAATAAATAATAGATAATAAATTTGTATGTAATATATATGTAAGATACATTTAAATAATGTAAATATGTATAAAAAATATATATACAAAAAACAAATAGAATAATGTAAAATCGTATCAAAATAAATACACCGAATATTAATAAAATAATGTAAATTTGTATGAAAATAAAGATGCAAAATTCCCATCAAATAGCGCATTTCTTAAAAAAATATATATACCAAAATACACATAAAATATTTAAATTTGTATTGAAATAAATATACAAAATGCACATACAATAAGGTAAACTTCTATTGAAAGAGATATGCAAAAATACATATAAAATAATGTAAATTTGTTTCAAAATATATATACGAATACACATAAAATAACGTAGATTTCTATAAAAATATATATACAAAATACACATAAAATAATGTAAATTTGTATGAAATGAAAACAAATTCACATAAAATAGCGTACATTTGTATAAAATAGATATACAAAATATACATAGAAGAATGTAAAATCGTATCAAAATAAATACACAGAATATCAATAAAATAATGTAATTTTGTATGAAAATAAAGATGCAAAATACCCATAAAATAAAGCAAATTTTTTTAAAAATACATATTCAAGAATACACATAGAATTATTAAATTTGTATTAAAATTAATATACAAAATGCACGTACAATAAGGGAAATTTGTATTGAAAAAATATACAAAATGCACATAAAACAATGTATATTTGTTTCAAATATATACGAATACACATAAAATAACGTATATTTCTATAGAAATATATATATATATAAAAATACACATGAAATGACGTAAATACGTATAAAAATATATATACACAATACACATTAAATAATGTAAATTCGCATCAAAATAAATAAACAAAATATCAATAAAAGAATGTGTATTTGTATGAAAATAGATATACAAAATACACATAAAATATTGTAAATTTGTATAAAACTCTATTAAAAAAATACACAAAAATATTTTAAATTTGTATAAAAATATATATACAAAATACACATAAAACTAGTTAAATTTCTATTGAAATACAAAATAATGTAAATTTGAATGAAAATATATAAACAAATACACTTAAAATAACGTAAATTTGTATGAAATATATATATAAAATACACATTAAATAATGTAAATATGTGTAAAAAAATATATACAAAACACAAATAAAATAATGTAAAATAGTATCAAAATAAATACACAGATTATTAATAAAATAATGTAAATTTGTATGAAAATAAAGATGCAAAATACCCATAAAACAACGCATTTTTTATGAAAATATATATATAAAAATACACATAAAATATTTAAATTTGTTTTACAATAAATATACAAAATGCACATACAATAAGGTAAATTTTTATTGAAATAGATATGCAAAATACACATAAAACAATGTAAATTTGTTTCAAAATATATATACGAATACACATAAAATAACGTAGATTTCTATAAAAATATATATACAAAATACACATAAAATGAAGTAAATACGTATAAGAAAATGTATACAAAATACACATAAAATAATGTAAACTCGTATCAAAATAAATAAACAAAATGCCAATAAAAGAATGTTTACTTGTATAAATATAAATATACAAAATACACATACAATAACGTAAAATTGTAGAAAACTATATACAAAAATAAACAAAAATAATTAAATTTGTATGAAAATAGATATACAAAAGACACATGAAATAAGCTAAATTTAAATTGAAATAAATATAGAAAATACATAAAATAATGTAAATTTGTATCAAAATATATATTCAAATACACATATATTAAAATTAATATACAAAATGCGTATATAATAAGGTAAATTTGTATTGAAAAAAAATGCAACATACACTTTACTCATACAAATTTATATTATTTTATTGGTATTTTGTTTATTTATTTTGATACGAATTACATGATTATATGTGTATTTTGTACATATTTTTTTATACGTATTTACATTATTTAATGTGTATTTTGTTTATATATCTTCATACAAATTTACGTTATTATATGTGTATTTGTATAAATATTTTGATACAAATTTACTTTATTTTATGTATTTTGTATATATATTTCAATTCAAATTTAGCTTATTTTGTGTGTATTTTGTATTTATTTTCATACAAATTTAATTATTTCTGTGAATTTTTGTATATAGTTTTATATAAATTTACGTTATTTTATGTGTATTTTGTATATTTATATTTATACAAATACACATTCTTTTATTGCTATTTTGTTTATTTATTTTGATACGAGTTTACATTATTTTATATGTATTTTGTATACATTTTTTTATACGTATTTACTTCATTTTATGTGTATTTTGTATATATATTTTTATAGAAATCTACGTTATTATATGTGTATTCGTATATATATTTTGAAACAAATTTACATTGTTTTATATGTATTTTGCATATCTATTTCAATACAAATTTACCTTATTGTATGTGTTTTTTGTATATTTATTTTAATACAGATTTAATTTTTTGATGTGTATTTTGGTATATATATTTAAAAAAAAAATAATGCGTTATTTTATGGGTATTTTGCTTCTTTATTTTCATACAAATTTTCATTATTTTATTAATATTCTGTGTATTTATTTTGATACGATTTTACATTATTCTATTTGTGTTTTGTACATATTTTTTTTATACAAATTAACGTTATCTTAAGTGTATTTGCTTATGTATTTTGATTCAAATTTACATTATTTTATGTGAATTTTGTGTATGTATTTCAATACAAATTTACCTAATTTTATGTGTATTTTGTATATTTATTTTCATAAAAATTTAAAATATTTTTGTGTATTTTTGTATATAGTTTGATACAAATTTAGGTTATTTTATGTGTATTTTGTTTATCTATTTTCATACAAATACACATTCTTTTATTGATATTTTGTTTATTTATTTTGACGCGAGTTTTATATGAATTTGTTTTCATTTCATACAAATTTACATTATTTTATGTGTATTTTGTACATGTATTTAAATACAAATTTAACTAATTATATGTGTATTTTGTATATCTATTTTCATACAAATTGAAATTTATTTTTTTGTTTTTTTGTATAAATTTTTATTCAAATTTTCGTAATCTTATAAAAATATATATACCAAAATACACATAAAATATTTAAATTTGCATTGAAATAAATATACAAAATGCACATACAATAAGGTAAATTTGTATTGAAAGAGATATGCAAAAATACATATAAAACAATGTAAATTTGTTTCAAAATATATATACGAATACAAATAAAAAAACGTAGATTTCTATAAAAATATATATACAAAATACACTTAAAATTAAGTAAATACGTATAGAAAAATGTATACAAAATACACATAAAATAATGTAAATTCGAATTAAAATAAATAAACAAAATACCAATAAAAGAATGTGTATTTGGATAAATATAAATATACAAAATACACATACAAAATAAACATAAAATAAGGTAGATTTGTAAAAAAAATATATGTACAAAATACACAAAATAATGTAAATTTATATAAAAATATATATACAAATACACATAAAATACCATGAATTTGTATAAAAATATATATTCAAAATAAATATTAAATAATGTAAAAGCGTATAAAAATATATATACAAAGTACATATAAAATAATGTAAATTCGTATCAATATAAATCAACAAAACACCAATAAAATAATATATATTTGAATGAAAATAGATTTACAAAATACACATAACATTACTAAAATTTGTATTAAAATATATACAAAAATACATAGAAATAATTTGAGTTTGTATGAAAATAGATATACAAAATACACATAAAACTAGGTAAATTTCTTTTGAAATGTATATACAAAATACCCATAAAATATTGTAAATTTTTGTCAAAATATATAAACAAATACACATAAAATAACGTAAATTTGTATGAAAAATATATACAAAATACACATAGAATAATGTCAATTCGTATCAAAATGAATGAGCAGAATATCAATAAAATAATGTAAATTTGTATGAAAATAAAGATGCAAAATACCCAAAAAATAAAGCATATGTTTATAAAAATACAGATACAAAAATACACATCGAATAATTAAATTTGTATTAAAATTAATATACAAAATGCGTATATAAAAAGGTAAATTTGTATTGAAAAAATATGCAACATACACGTTTACTCATACAAATTTATATTATTTTATTGGTATTTTGTTTATTTATTTTGATACGAATTACATGATTATATGTGTATTTTGCGCATATTTTTAAACATAAAATAACGTAAATTTGTATGAAAAATATACAAAATACACATAGAATAATGTCAATTCGTTTCAAAATGAATGAGCAGAATATCAATAAAATAATGTAAATTTGTATGAAAATAAAGATGCAAAATACCCAAAAAATAAAGCATATGTTTATAAAAATACAGATACAAAAATACACATCGAATAATTAAATTTGTATTAAATTTAATATACAAAATGCGTATATAATAAGGTAAAGTTGTATTGAAAAAATATGCAACATACACGTTTACTCATACAAATTTATATTATTTTATTGGTATTTTGTTTATTTATTTTGATACGAATTACATGATTATATGTGTATTTTGTACATATTTTTTTATACGTATTTACATTATTTAATGTGTATTTTGTTTATATATTTTCATACAAATTTACGTTATTATTTGTGTATTTGTATAAATATTTTGATACAAATTTACTTTATTTCATGTATTTTGTATATATATTTCAATTCAAATTTAGCTTATTTCGTGTGTATTTTATATATATTTTCATACAAATTTAATTACTTCTGTGTATTTTTGTATATAGTTTTATATAAATTTACGTTATTTTATGTGTATTTTGTACATTTATATTCATACAAATACACATTCTTTTATTGGTATTTTGTTTATTTATTTTGATACGAATTTACATTATTTTATGTGTATTTTGTATACATTTTTTTATACGTATTTACTTCATTTTATGTGTATTTTGTATATATATTTTTATAGAAATCTACGTTATTTTATGTGTATTCGTATATATATTTTGAAACAAATTTACATTGTTTTATATGCATTTTGCATATCTATTTCAATACAAATTTACCTTATTGTATGTGTTTTTTGTATATTTATTTTAATACAAATTTAATTTTTTGATGTGTATTTTGGTATATATATTTTTATAAATAAAAAAAAGCGTTATTTTATGGGTATTTTGCTTCTTTATTTTCATATAAATTTACATTATTTTATTAATATTCTGTGTATTTATTTTGATACGATTTTACATTATTCTATTTGTGTTTTGTACATATTTTTTTATACAAATTTACGGTATTTTAAGTGCATTTGTTTATGTATTTTCTTCAAATTTACATTATTTTATGTGTATTTTGTGTATGTATTTCAATACAAATTTTCCTAATTTTATGTGTATTTTGTATTTATGTGTATTTATTTTCATACAAATTTAAAATATTTTTGTGTATTTTTGTATATAGTTTGATACAAATTTAGGTTATTTTATGTGTATTTTGTATATCTATTTTCATACAAATACACATTCTTTTACTGATATTTTGTTTATTTATTTTGACGCGAATTTACTTTATTTAATGTGTATTTTGTATATATATTTTTATACGTATTTACATCATTTCATGTGTATTTTGTATAGTTTTAAACAAATTTATATTATTTAATGTGTATTTTGTATATTTATATTTATACAAATACACATTCTTTTATTGGTATTTTGTTTATTTATTTTGATACTAATTTACATTATTTTATGTGTATTTTGTATACATTTTTTATACGTATTTACTTAATTTTATGTGTATTTTGTATATATATTTTTATAGAAATCTACCTTATTTCATGTGTATTCGTATATATATTTTGAAACAAATTTACATTGTTTATATGTATTTTGCATATCTATTTTTGTGTATTCTGTATTTATTTTTGTTATACATAAAATAATGTAAAATCGTATCAAAATAAGTACACAGAATATCAATAAAATAATTTAAATTTGTATGAAAATAAAGATGAAAAATACCCATAAGATAAAGCATATTTTCTTTTTAAATACATATACAAAAATACACATAGAATAATTAAATTTGTATTAAAATTAATATACAAAATGAACACATACAATAAGGTAAATTTGTATTGAAAAAAAACGCAAAATACAAATAAAACAGTGTGAATTTGTTTCAAAATATATATACGAATACACATAAAATAACGTAGATTTCTATAGAAATATATATACAAAATACACATGAAATTATGTAAATACGTATAAAAATATATATATAAAATACATATTAAGTAATGTAAATTCGTGACAAAATAAATGAACAAAATATTATGAAAAGAATGCGTATTTGTATGAAAATAAATAATAGATAATAAATTTGTATGTAATATATATGTAAGATACATTTAAATAATGTAAATATGTATAAAAAATATATATACAAAAAACCAATAGAATAATGTAAAATCGTATCAAAATAAATACACCGAATATTAATAAAATAATGTAAATTTGTATGAAAATAAAGATGCAAAATTCCCATCAAATAGCGCATTTCTTAAAAAAATATATATACCAAAATACACATAAAATATTTAAATTTGTATTGAAATAAATATACAAAATGCACATACAATAAGGTAAACTTCTATTGAAAGAGATATGCAAAAATACATATAAAATAATGTAAATTTGTTTCAAAATATATATACGAATACACATAAAATAACGTAGATTTCTATAAAAATATATATACAAAATACACATAAAATTAAGTAAATACGTATAAAAAAATGTAAACAAAATACACATAAAATAATGTAAATTCGAAACAAAATAAATAAACAAAATACCAATAAAAGAAAGTATATCTATTTATTTTAATACAAAATTAAATATTTTGTTTTTTCGTATATATATTTTTATAAAAAATGTGTTATTTTATGGGTATTTTGCATCTTAATTTTCATACAAATTTACATTATTTTATTAATATTTTCTGTATTTATTTTGGTACGATTTTACATTATTTTATTTATGTTTTGTATATATTTTTTTATTCATATTTATATTATTTAATGTGTTTTTTGTATATATATTTGATACATATTTACGTTATTTTAAGTTATTTTATGTGTATTTGTTTATATATTTTGACACAAATTTACAATGTTTTATGGGTATTTTGTATATATATTTCAAAAGAAATTTTCCATAGTCTTATATGTATTTTGAATATCTATTTTCATACAAACTCAAATTATTTTTATGTATTTTTGTATATATTTCAATACAAATTTTAGTTATGTTATGTGTATTTTGTAAATCTATTTTCATTCAAATATATATTATTTTATTGGTATTTTGTTGATTTATATTGATACGAGTTTACATTATTTTATATGTACTTTGTATATATATTTTTATACGCATTTACATTATTTAATATTTATTTTGAATGTATAATTTTATACAAATTCATGGTATTTTATGTGTATTTGTATATATATTTTCATATAAATTTACATTATTTTATGTGTATTTTGTACATATATTTCATTACAAATTTACCTTATTTTATGTTTATTTTGTATGTGTATTTTGTACATTTATATTTATACAAATACACACTCTTTTATTGGTATTTTGTTTATTTTTTTTTTTCGAGTTTGCATTATTTTATGTGTATTTTGTTTACATTTTTTTATACGTATTTACTTAATTTTAAGTGTATTTTGTATATATATTTTTATAGAAATCTACGTTATTTTATGTATATTCGTATATATATTTTGAAACAAATTTACATTGTTTTATATGTATTTTTGCATATCTCTTTCAATAGAAGTTTACCTTATTGTATGTGCATTTTGTATATTTATTTCAATATAAATTTAAATATTTTATGTGTATACATGTACAAAAAATACATAAAATAAAGTAGATTTGTATGAAATGATAACAAATACATTTTATATAAAATATATATACAAAATACACATAGAATAATGTAAAATCCTATTAAAATAAATACACAGAATATCAATAAAATAATGTAAATTTGTATGAAAATAAAGATGCAAAATACCCATAAAATTAAGCATATTTTTATAAAAATACATATACAAAAATACACATAGATTAATCAAATTTGTATTAAAATTAATATACAAAATGCACATACAATAAGGTAAATTTGTATTGAAAAAATATGCAAAATACACATAAAACAATATAAATTTGTTTCAAAATATATATACGAATACACATAAAATAACGCAGATTTCTATAGAAATATATATACAAAATACACTTGAAATAATGTAAATACGTATAAAAATATATATACAAAATACACATTAAATAATGTTAATTCGTGTCAAAATAAATAAACAAAATATCATGAAAAGAACGTGTATTTGTATGAAAATAGATATACAAAATACACATAAAATAACCTAGATTTGTATAAAACTATAAACAAAAATACACAAAAATAATTTAAACTTGTATGAAAATCAATATACAAAAAACATATAAAATTAGGTAAATTTGTATTGAAATACATATCAAAATACTCATAAAATAATGTAAATTTGAATGAAAATATATAAACATATAGACTTAAAATAACGCAAATTTGTATCAAATATATATACAAAAAACACATTAAATAATGTAAATATGTATAAAAAAAATATATGCAGAACACAAATAAAATAATGTAAAATCGTATCAAAATAAATACAGAAAATATTAATAAAATAATTTAAATTTGTATGAAAATTAAGATGCAAAATACACATAAAATAACGCATTTTTTATAAAAATATATATACGAAAAAACATAAAATATTTGATTTTGTATAAAAATAAATAGATATACAAAATACACATAAAATAAGCTAAATTAAATGAAAAATATATACAAAATACACATAGAATAATGTAAAATCGTATCAAAATAAATACACAGAATATCAATAAAATAATGTTATTTTGTATGAAAATAAAGATGCAAAATACCCATAAATAAAAACCATATTTTTTTTAAAAATACATATACAAAAATACACATAGAATAATTAAATTTGTATTAAAATTAATATACAAAATGCACGTACAATAAGGTAAATTTGTATTGAAAAAATATACAAAATGCACATTAAAGCGTAAATTTGTTTAAAAATCTATATACGAATACACATAAAATAACGTAGATTTCTATAGAAATATATATACAAAATACACATGAAATGATGTAAATACGTATAAAAATAAATATATACAAAATACACATTAAATAATTTAAATTCTCGTCAAAACAAATAAACAAAATATCAATAAAAGAATGTGTATTTGTATGAAAATAGATATACAAAATTCTCATAAAATAACCTAAGTTTGTATAAAACTATATACAAAAATACACAAAAATAATATAAATTTGTATGAAAATAAATATACAAAATACACATAAAATTAGGTAAATTTGTATTGAAATACATATACAAAATACACATAAAATAATGGAAATTTGAATGAAAATATATAAACATATACACTTAAAATAACGTAAATTTGTATCAAATATATATAGAAAATACAAATTAAATAATATAAATATGTATAAAAAAATATATACATAACAAATAGAATAATGTAAAATCGTATCAAAATAAATACACAGAATATTAATTAAATAATGTAAATTTGTATGAAAATAAAGATGCAAAATAGCCATAAAATAACGCATTTTTTATAAAAATATATATACCAAAATACACATAAAATATTAAAATTTGTATTAAAATAAATGTAAAAAATGCACATACAGTAAGGTAAATTTGTATTGAAATAGATATGCAAAATACATATAAAACAATGTAAATTTGTTTCAAAATATATATACGAATACGCATAAAATAACGTTGATTTCTAAAAAAATATATACAAAATACACATAAAATGAAGTAAATACGTATAAAAAAATGAATACAAAATACACATAAAAATCGTATCAAAATAAATAAACAAAATACCAGTAAAAGAATGTGTATTTGTATAAATATAAATATACAATATACACATAAAATATCGTAAATTTGTATAAAACTATATACAAAAATACAGAGAACTAATACACATTCTTTTATTGGTATTTTGTTTATTTATTTTGTTTCGAATTTATATTATTTTATGTGTATTTTGTTTACATTTTTTATACGTATTTACCTAATTTTATGTGAATTTTGTATATATATTTTTATAGAAATCTACGTTATTTTATGTGTATTCGTATATATATTTTGAAACAAATTTACAATTTTTTATATGTATTTTTGCATATCTCTTTCAACAGAAGTTTACCTTATTGTATGTGCATTTTGTATATTTATTTCAATACAAATTTAAATATTTTATGTGTATTTTGGTATATATATTTTTATAAGAAATGCGCTATTTGATGGGAATTTTGCATCTTTATTTTCATACAAATTTACATTATTTTATTAATATTCGGTGTATTTATTTTGATACGATTTTACATTATTCTATTTGTTTTTTGTATATATATTTTTTTATACATATTTACATTATTTAATGTGTATCTTGCATATATATTACATACAAATTTATTGTCTATTATTTATTTTCATACAAATACACATTCTTTTCATGATATTTTGTTTATTTATTTTGTCACGAATTTACATTACTTAATATGTATTTTATAAATATTTTTATACGTATTTACATAATTTCATGTGTATTTTGTATATATATTTCTATAGAAATCTACGTTATTTTATGTGTATTCGTATATATATTTTGAAACAAATTTACACTGTTTTATTTGTATTTTGCGTTTTTTTTCAATACAAATTTACCTTTTTGTATGTGTGCATTTTGTATATTAATTTTAATACAAATTTAATTATTCTATATGTATTTTTGTATGTGTATTTAAAAAAAAAATATGCTTTATCTTATGGGTATTTTGCATCTTTATTTTCATACAAATTTAAATTATTTTATTGATATTCTGTGTACCTATTTTGATACGATTTTACATTATTCTATGTATAACAAAAATAAATACAGAATACACAAAAATAGATATGCAAAATACATATAAACAATGTAAATTTGTTTCAAAATATATATACGAATACACATAAAATAACGTAGATTTCTATAAAAATATATATACAAAATACACATAAAATGAAGTAAATACGTATAAAAAATGCATACAAAAAACACATAAAATAATGTAAATTCGTATCAAAATAAATAAACAAAATACCAATAAAAGAATGTGTATTTGTATAAATATAAATATACAAAATACACATAAAATAACGTAAATTTATATAAAACTATATACAAAAATACACAGAAGTAATTAAATTTGTGTGAAAATATATACAAAATACACACAAAATAAGCTAAATTTGAATTGAAATATATATACAAAATACATGAAATAAAGTAAATTTGTATCAAAATATTCATACATATACACATATAATAACGTAAATTTGTTTGAAAATATATAAACAAAATACATATTAAATAATGTAAATACGTATAAAAAAATATGTACAAAATACACATATAATCATGTAATTCGTATCAAAATAAATAAACAAAATACCAATAAAATAATATAAATTTGTATGAGTAAACGTGTATGTTGCATATTTTTTCAATACAAATTTACCTTATTATATACGCATTTTGTATATTAATTTTAATACAAATTTTATTATTCGATGTGTGTTTTTGTATCTGTATTTTTATAAACATATGCTTTATTTTTTGGGTATTTTGCATCTTTATTTTCATACAAATTTACATTATTTTATTGATATTCTGCTCATTCATTTTGATACGAATTGACATTATTCTATGTGTATTTTGTATATATTTTTCATACAAATTTACGTTATTTTATGTGTATTTGTTTATATTTTTTTACACAAATTTACAATATTATATGTGTATTTTGTATATACATTTCGAAAGAAATTTACTTAGTTTTATGTGTATTTTGTATATCTATTTTCATACAAACTCAAATTATTTCTATGTATTTTTGTATATATTTTAATACAAATTTTTAGTTATGTTATGTGTATTTTGTAAATTTATTTTCATTTAAATATATATTATTTTATTGCTGTTTTGTTGATTTATATTGATATGAATTTACATTATTTTATATGTACTTTGTATATATATTTTTATACGCTTTTACATTATTTAATATTTATTTTGAATATATATTTTTTATACAAATTCATGGTATTTTATGTGTATTTGTATATATATTTTTATATAAATTTACATTATTTTATGTGTATTTTGTATGTGTATTTTGTATATTTATATTTATCCAAATACACATTCTTTTATTGGTATTTTGTTTATTTATTTTAATTCGAATTTACATTATTTTATGTGTATTTTGTATACATTTTTTTATACGTATTTACTTAATTTTAAGTGTATTTTGTATATATATTTTTATAGAAATCTACGTTTTTTTTTGTATTCGTATATATATTTTGAAACAAATTTACATTGTTTTATATGTATTTTTGCATATCTCTTTCTATACAAATTTACCTTATTGTATGTGCATTTTGTATATTTATTTCAATGCAAATTTAAATATCTTATGTTTATTTTGGTATATATATTTTTATAATATTACGAAAATTTGAATGAAAATATATACAAAAAAACAAAAAACAAAATTTCAATTTGTATGAAAATAGATATACAAAATACACATATAATTAGTTAAATTTGTATTTAAATACATGTACAAAATACACATAAAATAATGTAAATTTGTATGAAATGAGAACAAATTCACATAAAATTCGCGTCAAAATAAATAAACAAAATATCAATAAAAGAATGTGTATTTGTATGAAAATAGATATACAAAATACACATAAAATAACCTAAATTTGTATCAAACTATATACAAAAATACACAAAAATATTTTAAATTTGTATGAAAATAAATATACGAAATAGACATAAAATCAGGTAAATTTGTATTGAAATACATACACAAAATACACATAAAATAATGTAAATTTGAATGAAAATACATAAACAAATACACTTAAAATAACTTAAATTTGTATAAAAAAATATGTACAAAACACAAATAGAATAATTTAAAATCGTATCAAAATAAATACACAGAATATTAATAAAATAATGTAAATTTGTATGAAAATAAAGAAGCAAAATACCCATAAAATAACGCATTTTTTTTATTTATAAAAATATATATACCAAAATACACATCAAAAAATTAAATTTGTATTAAAATAAATATACAAAAAACACATACAATAAGGTAAATTTGTATTGAAATAGATATGCAAAATACATATAAAACAATGTAAATTTGTTTCAAAATATATATACGAATACACATATAATAACGTAGATTTCTATAAAAATATATATACAAAATACACATAAAATCAAGTAAATACGTATAAAAAAATGTATGCAAAATACCCATAAAATAATGTAAATTCGTATCAAATTAAATAAACAAAATAGCAATAAAAGAATGTGTATTTGTATAAATATATATATACAAAATACACATAAAATAACGTAAATATATATAAAACTATATACAAAAATACACAGAAATAATTAAATTTGTATGAAAATATATACAAAATACACACAAAATATGCTAAATTTGAATTGAAATATATATACAAAATACATGAAATAAAGTAAATTTGTATCAAAATATTTATACAAATACTCATATAATAAGGTAAATTTGTATGAAAATATATAAACAAAATACACATTAAATAATGTAAATACGTTTATAAAAATATGTACAAAAAACACATATAATCATGTAATTCGTATCAAAATAAATAAACAAAATACCAATAAAATAATATAAATTTGTATGAGTAAACGTGTATGTTGCATATTTTTTCAATACAAATTTACCTTATTATATACGCATTTTGTATATTAATTTTATTATTATTATTGAATATATATTTTGATACAAATTTACATTATTTTATGTATTTTCTATATTTATTTCAATTCAAATTTAGCTTATTTTACGTGTCTTTTCTATATCTATTTTCATACAAATTTAATTATTTTTGTTTATTTTTGTATATAGTTTTATACAATTTTACGTTATTTTATGTGTATTTTGTATATTTATATTTATACAAGTAAACATTCTTTTATTGGCATTTAGTTTATTTATTTCGATACGAATTTACATTATTTTATGTGTATTTTGTATACATTTTCTTATACGTATTTACTTCATTTTATATGTATTTTGTATATATATTTTTATAGAAATCTACGTTATTTTATGTGTATTCGTATATATATTTTGAAACAAATTTACATTGTTTTATGTGTATTTTGCATATCTATTTCAATACAAATTTACCTTATTGTATGTGCATTTTGTATATTTATTGTATTACAAATTTAAATATTTTATGTGTATTTTGGTATATATATTTTCATAAAAAATGCGTTGTTTTATGGGTATTTTGCATCTTTATTTTCATACAAATTTACATTATTTTATTAATATTCTGTGTATTTATTTTGATACTATTTTACATTATTTTATTTGTGTTTTATATATATTTTTTTATACATATTTTCATTATTTAATGTGTATTTTCTATGTATATTTCATTAAAATTTACGTTATTTTAAGTGTATTTGTTTATATATTTTCATTCAAATTTACATTATTTTATGTGTATTTTGTATATGTATTTCAATAGAAATTTAACTAGTTTTATGTGTATTTTGTATATATATTTTTATACAAATTTAAATTATTTTTGTGTATTTTTTTAATAGAGTTTTATACAAATTTACAATATTTTATGTGTATTTTGTATATCTATTTTCATACAAATACACATTCTTTTTATGAAATTTTGTTTATTTATTTTGATGTGAATTTACATTATTTAATGTGTATTGTGTATATATATTTTTATACGTATGTACGTCATTTCATGTGTATTTTTTATATATATTTCTATAGAAATATACGTTATTTTATGTGTATTCGTATATATATTTTGAAACAAATATACATTGTTTTTTGTGCATTTTGTATATTTTTTCAATACAAATTTCCCTTATTGTACGTGCAGTTTGTATATTAATTTTAATTCAAATTTAATTATTCTATGTGTATTCTTGTATATGTATTTTTAAAAAAATAGGCTTTATTTTATGGGGGTTTTGCATCTTTATTTTCATACAATATTACATTATTTTATTGATATTCTGTGTATTTATTTTGATACGATTTTACATTATTCTATGTATATTTTGTATATCTATTTTATACAAATGTACGTTATTTTATGTGAATTTGTTTTCATTTCATACAAATTTACATTATTTTATGTGTATTTTGTACATGTATTTAAATACAAATTTAACTAATTATATGTGTATTTTGTATATCTACTTTCATACAAATTGATTTTTTTTTTGTATATATTTTTATTCAAATTTTCGTAATTTTATGTGTATTTTGTTTATTTATTTCCCTACAAATATACGTTCTTTTATCGGAATTTTGTTTATTTATTTTGATACGAATTTTCATTTTTTTAGGTGTATTTGATATATATATTTTTATACTTATTTACATAATTTTATATGTATTTTGAATATATATTTTCATAGAAATTTACTCTATATGTATATACAAAAAAAACACATAAATAATTAACATTTGTATGAAAATAAATATACAAAATACACTTAAAATTAGGTAAATTTATATTGAAATACATATACAAAATACACTTAAAATAATGTAAATTTGAATGAAATTATATAAACAAATACACTTAAAATGACGTTAATTTGTATAAAATTTATATAAAAAATACACATTAAATAATGAAAATATGTATAAAAAAATATATACAAAACACAAATAGTATAATATGAAATCGTATCAAAATATATACACAGAATATTAATAAAATAATGTACATTTGTATGAAAACTAAGATGCAAAATACCTATAAAATAACGCATTTTTTATAAAATTATATATACCAAAATACACATAAAATATTTGAATTTGTATTAAAATAAATATACAAAATGCACATACAATAAGGTAAATTTGTATTGAAATAGATATGTAAAAAACATATAAAACAATGTAAATTTGTTTCAAAATATATATACGAATACACATAAAATAACGTAGATTTCTATAAATATATATATACAAAATATAAATAAAATTAAGTAAATACGAATCAAAAATGTATACAAAATACACATAAAATAATGTAAATTCGTATAAATATAAATAAACAAAATACCAATAAGAGAATGTTTATATTTATATAAATATAAATATACAAAATGCACATAAAATAACGTAAATTTGTATAAAACTATATACAAAAATACACAGAAGTAATTAAATTTGCATGAAAATAGATAAACAAAATACACACAAAATAAGCTAAATTTGAATTGAAATATATATACAAAATACATAAAATAAAGTAAATTCGTTTCAAAATATTTTTAACAAATACACATATAATAACGTAAGTTTGTAAAAAAAAATTATAAACAAAATACACATTAAGTAATGTAAATACGTATAAAAAAATATTTACAAAATACACCAATAATCAAGTCATTCGTATCAAAATAAATAAACAAAAAACTAATTAAATAATGTAAATTTGTATGAGAAAACATATACAAAATACACATAAAATAACGTTTTAAGTTTCTATAAAAATATATGTACAAAAATGCACATAAAATTAGTTTGCATAAAAAAATATATACAAAACATACATTAGATAATGTAAATGAGTATAAAAATATGTATACAAAATACCTATGAAATAATCTAAATTCGTATCGAGTTAAATTAGGAAAATAACAATAAAATAATGTAATTTTGGATGAAAATATATATAGAAAACACACATAAAATAACCTAAATACAAATACAAATATACACATTAAATAATTTAAAATTGAATGAAATAAATATACAAAATAAACATAAAATAAGGTAAATTTTTAATAAAATATATGTAAGAATACACATAAAATAATATAAATTTGTATGAAAATATATATACAAATACACATAAAATAACATGAATTTGTATAAAATGTTTCAAAATATATACAAATACACACAATAAAATAACGTAAATTTTTATGAAAATGTATATATAAAATACACATAAAATAGTTTAAATACGTAGAAAAATATGTATACAAAATACACATAAAATAATGTAAATTCGTAAAAAATTAAATACTCAAAATTCCAACAAAAGAATGTATATTTGTAGGAAAATATATATACAAAAAACAAATCAAATAACTAGAATTTGCATAAAAATATATACAAAAATACACAAAAATAATTTAAATTTGTTTGAAAATAGATATGCAAAATACACATAAAGTTAGGCAAATTTGTATTGAAATACATATACAAAACTCACATAAAATAATGTAAATTTGTGTGAAAATATATAAACAAATACATATAAAATCACGAAAATTTGGATAAAATATATATATACAAAATATACATTAAATATTTTAAATATGTATAAAAATATATTATATTATATACATTTTTATTGGTATTTGCGTTATTTATGTGTATTTTGTATATGTTTTCTCATAGAAATTTACATTATTTTATTGGTATTTTGTCTATTTATTTTGATACGTATTACATGATTATTTGTGTATTTTTTACCTTTTTTATACGTATTTACATTATTTAATGTGTATTTTGTTTATATATTTTTATACAAATTTACGTTATTATATGTGTATTTGTAAAGGTATTTTGATACAAATTTACATTATTTTATGTATTTTGGGTATATATTTCAATTCAAATTTAGCTTATTTTATGTGTATTTTGTATATTTATTTATTTTAATACAAAATCAAATATTTTATGTTTTTTCTTATATATATTTTTATAAAAAATGCGTTATTTTATGGGTATTTTGCATCTTAATTTTCATACAAATTTACATTATTTTATTAATATTTTCTGTATTTATTTTGATACGATTTTACATTATTTTATTTGTGTTTTGTATATATTTTTTTATACATATTTACATTATTTAATGTGTTTTTTGTATATATATTTGATACAAATTTACGTTATTTTAAGTCTATATGTTTATATATTTTCATTCAAATTTACATTATTTTATGTGTATTTTGTATATGTATTTCAATACAAATTTACCTAATTTTATGTTTTTTGTATATTTATTTTCATACAAGTTTAAATTATTTTTGTTTATTTTTGTATATAGTTTTATACAAATTTAGGTTATTTTATGTGTAATTTTTATATGTATTTTCATACAAATACACATTCTTTTCATGATATTTTTTTTTAATTTATTTTGACACGAATTAACATTATTTAATGTGTATTTTGTATATATTTTTATACGTATTTACATTATTTCAAGTGTATTTTGTATATATATTTCTATAGAAATCTACGTTATTTTATGAGTATTCGTATATATATTTTGAAACAAATTTACATTGTTTTATGTGTATTTTGCAAATTTTTTCAATGCAAATTTACATTATTGTATGTGCATTATGTATATTGATTTTAATACAAATTTGATTAATCTATGTGTATTTTTGTGTATGTATTTTTATAAAAATATGCTTTATTTTATGGGTATTTTGCATCTTTATTTTCATACAAATTTACATTATTTTATTGATATTCTGTGTATTTATTTGGTATGATTTTACATTATTCTATGTGTATTTTGTATATATATTTTATATAAAATGTATTTGTTTTCATTTCATACAAATCTACATTATTTTATGTGTTTTTTGTACATGTATTTAAATACAAATTTAACTAGTTATATGTGTATTTTGTATATCTATTTTGTATATATTTTCATAGAAATTTACTCTATTTTATGAGTATTCGTATATATATTTTGATACAAATTTACATTATTGATGTGTATTTTGCATATCTATTTCAATACAAATTTTCTTTATTGTACGTGCATTTTGTATATTTATTTTAATACAAATTTAATTATTTTATATGTATTTTTGTATATATATTTTTATGCAAATATGCGTTATCATATGGATATTTTGCAGATTTATTTTCATACAAATTTACATTATTTTATTGATATTCTCTTTATTTATTTTGATACGATTTAACATTATTCTGTGTGTATTTTGTATATTTTGTAAATTTTTAGCAAAATAGATACGAATACACACAATAAAATTACGTAAATTTTTATGAAAATATATATACAAAATACACATAAAATAATGTAAATACATAGAAAAATATATATACAAAATACACATAAAATAATGTAAATTCGTATCTAAATAAATAAACAAAATTTCCTCTAAAAGAATGTATATGTGTAGGAAAATATATATACAAAATAAAAATAAAATAAAATAAAATTGTATAAAAATAATACAAAAATACACAAAAATAATTTAAATTTGTTTGAAAATAGATATGCAAAATACAAATGAAATTAGGCAAATTTTTATTGAAATACATATACAAAATACACAAAATAATGTAAATTTGTATGAAAATATATAAACAAATTTGTATAAGATAACGTAAATTTCCATAAAATATATGTACAAAATATACATTAAATAATGTAAATATGTCTAAAAATATATATACAAAATACACAGAATAACGTAAAATCGTATCAAAATAAATAAACAGACAATCAATAATATAATGTAAATTTGTATGAAAAAAAAGATGCAAAATATCCATATAATAACGCATATTTGTTTAAAAATATATATACAACAATACACATAAAATAATTAAATTTGCATCAAAATAAATATACAAAAGGCACATACAATAAAGAAAATTTGTATTGAAATAGATATACAAAATAAACATAAAATAATGTAAATTTGTATCAAATCATATACGAATACACACAATAAAATAACGTAAATTTTTATGAAAATGTATATAAAAAATACATATAAAATAATGTAAATACGTTGAAAAATATATATACAAAATACACAAAATTATGTAAATTCTTATGAAAATAAATGAACAAAATTCCACTAAAAGAATGTATATTTGTAGGAAAATATAAATACAAAATACAAATAAAATAACTAAAATTTGTATAAAAATATATAAAAAATACATAAAAATAATTTAAATTTGTTTGAAAATAGATATGCAAAATACACATAAAATTAGGCAAATCTGTATTGAAATACATATACAAATTACACATAAAATATTGTAAATTTGTATGAAAATATATAAACAAATACACATAAAATAGCGTAAATTTATATAAAATATATATACAAAATATACATTAAATAATGTAAATGTGTATAAAAATACATATACAAAATACACATAGAATAATGTAAAATCGTATCAAAATAAATAAACAGAATATCAATAAAATAATGTAAATTTATATGAAAATAAAGATGCAAAATACCCAAATAATAACGCATATTTTTACAAAAATACACATAAAATAATTAAATTTGTATTAAAATAAATATACAAAATACACATACAATATTGTAAATTTGTATGGAAATAGATATGCAAAATAAACATAAATAATGTAAATTTGTATCAAAATATATATACGAATACCCATAAAATAGAGTAAATTTCTATGAAAATATATATTCAAAATACAAATAAAATGATATAAATAAGTATAAAAATATACATATCAAATACACCTAAAATAATGTAAATTCGTATAAAAATAAATAAACAAAATTACGATAAAAGATGCAAGATACACATTAAATAATGTAAATATGTATAAAAAATATATATACAAAAAACAAATAGAATAATGTGAAAACGTATCAAAATAAATACACCAAATATTTATAAAATAATGTAAATTTGTATGAAAATAAAGATACAAAATTCCCATCAAATAGCGCATTTCTTATAAAAATATATATACCAAAATACACATAAAATATTTAAATTTGTATTGAAATAAATATACAAAATGCACATACAATAAGGTAAATTTGTATTGAAAGAGATATGCAAAAATACATATAAAACAATGCAAATTTGTTTCAAAATATATATACGAATATAAATAAAAAAACGTAGATTTCTATAAAGATATATATACAAAATACACATAAAATTAAGTAAATATGTATAAAAAAATGTATACAAAATACACATAAAATAATGTAATTTCGAATTAAAATAAATGTGAATTTAATTGAAAATATAAAAACAAATACACTTAAAATAACGTAAATTTGTATAAAACATATATGCAAGATACACATTAAATAATGTAAATGTGTATAAAAAAATATATACAAAAAACAAATAGAATAATGTAAAATCGTATCAAAATAAATACACAGAATATCAATAAAATAATGTAAATTTGTATGAAAATAAAGATGCAAAATTCCCAAAAATTATCGCATTTTTTTAAAAAATACATATACCAAACTACACATCAAATATTTAAATTTGTATTGAAATAAATATACAAAATGCATATACAGTAAGGTAAATTTGTATTAAAAGATATTACTCAAAAATACATATAAAACAATGTAAATTTGTTTCAAAATATATATACGAATACACATAAAATAAAGTAGATTTCTATAGAAATATATATACAAAATACATATGAAATTATGTAAATACGTATAAAAATATATATACAAAATACATATCAAATAATGTAAATTTTTGTATATGTATTTTTATAAAAATATGCTTTATTTTATGGGTATTTTGCATCTTTATTTTCATACAAATTTACGTTATTTTATTGATATTCTGCTCATTCATTTTGATACGATTTGACATTATTCTATGTGTATTTTGTATATATTTTTCATACAAATTTATGTTATTTTATCTGTATTTGTTTATATATTTTGACACAAATTTACAATATTTTATGGGTATTTTGTATATATATTTCAAAAGAAATTTACCTAGTTTTATGTGTATTTTGAATATCTATTTTCATACAAACTCAAATTATTTATATGTATTTTTGTATATATTTCAATACAAATTTTTATGTTATGTGTATTTTGTAAATCTATTTTCATTCAAATATATATTATTTTATTGGTATTTTGTTGATTTATATTGATACGAATTTACATTATTTTATATGTACTTTTTATATATATTTTTATACGCATTTACATTATTTAATATTTATTTTGAATGTATAATTTTATACAAATTCATGGTATTTTATGTGTATTTGTATATATATTTTCATATAAATTTACATTATTTTATGTGTATTTTGTACATATATTTCATTACAAATTTACCTTATTTTATGTTTATTTTGTATGTGTATTTTGTACATTTATATTTATACACGTTTACTCATACAAATTTATATTATTTAATTGGTATTTTGTTTATTTATATTGATACGAATTACATGATTATATGTGTATTTTGTACACATTTTTTTATACGTATTTACATTATTTAATGTGTATTTTGTTTATATATTTTCATACAAATTTACGTTATTATATGTGTATTTGTATAAATATTTTGATACAAATTTCCTTTATTTCATGTATTTTGTATATATATTTCAATTCAAATTTAGCTTATTTTGTGTGTATTTTGTATATATTTTCATACAAATTTAATTACTTCTGTGTATTTTTGTATATAGTTTTATATAAATTTACGTTATTTTATGTGTATTTTGTATATTTATATTTATACAAATACACATTCTTTTATTTGTATTTTGTTTATTTATTTTGATACGAATTTACATTATTCTATGTGTGTTTTGCATACATTTTTTTATACGTATTTACTTCATTTTATGTGTATTTTGTATATATATTTTTTATAGAAATCTACGTTATTTTATGTGTATTCGTATACATATTTTGAAACAAATTTACATTGCTTTATATGTATTTTGCATATCTATTTCAATACAAATTTACCTAATTGTACATATAAAATCTTGTAAATTTGTTTCAAAATATATGTACGAATACAAATCAAATAACGTACATTTCTATAAAAATATATATACAAAATACACATAAAATTAAGTAAATACGTATAAAAAATGTAAACAAAATACACATAAAATAATGTAAATTCGAAACAAAATAAATAAACAAAATGCCAATAAAAAATGTGTTTTTGTATAAATATAAATGTACAAAATACACATACAAAATAAACATAAAATAAGGTAAATTTGTAATGAAATATATCAACAAAATACACATAAAATAATGTAAATTTATATGAAAATATATATACAAATACACATAAAATACCATGAATTTGTTTAAAATTATATATTCAAAATAAATATTAAATAATGTAAATGCGTATAAAAATATATATACAAAGTACATATAAAATAATGTAAATTCGTATTAATATAAATGAACAAAATACCAATAAAATAATATATATTTGAATGAAAATAGGTTTACAAAATACACATAACCTAACTAAAATTTGTATTGAAATACATACAAAAATACATAAAAATAATTTGAGTTTGTATGAAAATAGATATTCAAAATACACATAAAACAAGGTAAATTTCCTTTGAAATATATATACAAAATACTTATAAAATATTGTAAATTTGTGTCAAATTATATAAACAAATACACATAAAATAACGTAAATTTGTATGAAAAATATATACAAAATACACATAGAATAATGTCAAATCGTATCAAAATGAATGAGCAGAATATCAATAAAATAACGTAAATTTGTATGAAAATAAAGATGCAAAATACCCATAAAATAAAGCATATTTTTATAAAAATACATATAGAAAAATACACATAGAATAATTAAATTTGTATTAAAATTGATATACAAAATGCATATACAATAAATTTAAATTTGATTATATTAAATGAAATAAATATACAAAATAAACATAAAATAAGGTAAATTTGTAATAAAATATATGTAAGAATACACATAAAATAATATAAATTTGTATGAAAATATATATACAAATACACATAAAATAACATGAATTTGTATAAAATTTGTTTCAAAATATATACGAATACACACAATAAAATAACGTAAATTTTTATGAAAATGTATATATAAAATACACATAAAATAATTTAAATACGTAGAAAAATATATATACAAAATACACATAAAATAATGTAAATTCGTAAAAAATTAAATACACAAATTTCCAATAAAAGAATGTATATTTGTAGGAAAATATATATACAAAAAACAAATAAAATAACTATAATTTGTATAAAAATATATACAAAAATACACAAAAATAATTTAAATTTGTTTGAAAATAGATATGCAAAATACACATAAAGTTAGGGAAATTTGCATTGAAATACATATACAAAACTCACATAAAATAATGTAAATTTGTATTAAAATATATAAACAAATACATATAAAATAACGTAAATTTGGATAAAATATATATACAAAATATACATTAAATTTTTTAAATATGTATAAAAATATATTATATTATATATATTTTTATTGATATTTGCGTTATTTATGTGTATTTTGTATATGTTTTCTCATAGAAATTTACATCATTTTATTGGTATTTTGTCTCTTTATTATGATACGAAGTACATGATTATTTGTGTATTTTGTACATTTTTTTTATACGTATTTACATTATTTAATGTGTATTTTGTTTATATTTTTATACAAATTCACGTTATTATATGTGTATTTGTATAAGTATTTTGATACAAATTTACATTATTTTATGTATTTTGTATATATATTTCAATTCAAATACCAATAAAATAATATATATTTGAATGAAAATAGATTTACAAAATACACATAACATAACTAAAATTTGTATTGAAATATATACAAAAATACATAAAAATAATTTGAGTTTGTATGAAAATAGATATTCAAAATACACATAAAACTGGATAAATTTCTTTTGAAATATATATACATAATACCCATAAAATATTGTAAATTTGTGTCAAAATATATAAACAAATACACATAAAAAAACGTAAATTTGTATGAAAAATATATACAAAATACACATAGAATAATGTCAAATCGTATCAAAATGAATGAGCAGAATATCATTAAAATAACGTAAATTTGTATGAAAATAAAGATGCAAAATACCCATAAAATAAAGCATATTTTTATAAAAATACATATACAAAAATACACATAGAATAATTAAATTTGTATTAAAATTAATATACAAAATGCATATACAATAAGGTAAATTTGTTTTGAAAAAATAAGCAAAATACACATAAAAGTGTAAATTTGTTTAAAAATCTATATACGAATACACATAATATAACGTAGATTTCTATAGAAATATATATACAAAATACACATGAAATGATGTAAATACGTATAAAACTATATATACAAAATACACATTAAATAATTTAAATTCTCGTCAAAATAAATAAACAAAATATCAATAAAAGAATGTGTATTTGTATGAAAATAGATATACAAAATACTCATAAAATAACCTAAGTTTGTATAAAACTATATACAAAAATACACAAAAATAATTTAAATTTGAATGAAAATAAATATACAAAATACACATAAAATTAGGTAAATTTGTATTGAAATACATATACAAAATACACATAAAAGTGTAAATTTGTTTAAAAATCTATATACGAATACACATAAAATAAAGTAGATTTCTATAGAAATATATATACAAAATACATATGAAATTATATAGATACGTATAAAAATATATATACAAAATACATATCAAATAATGTAAATTCGTGTCAAAATAAATCAACAAAATATCATGAAAAGAATGAGTATTTTTTTGAAATTATATATTAGATAATAAATTTGTATAAAATATATATGCAAGATACACATTAAATAATGTAAATATGTATAAAAAAGTATATACAAAAAACAAATAGAATAATGTAACATCGTATCAAAATAAATACACCGAATATTAATAAAATAATGTAAATTTGTATGAAAATAAAGATGCAAAATTCGCATAAAATAGCGCATTTCTTATAAAAATATATATACCAAAATACACATAAAATATTTAAATTTGCATTGAAATAAATATACAAAATGCACATACAATAACGTAAATTTGTATTGAAAGAGATATGCAAAAATACATATAAAACAATGTAAATTTGTTTCAAAATATATATACGAATACAAAAAAAAAAAACGTAGATTTCTATAAAAATGTATATTCAAAATACACATAAAATTAAGTAAATACGTATAAAAAAATGTACACAAAATACACATAAAATAATGTAATTTCGAACTAAAATAAATGTAAATTTGAATGAAAATATAAAAACAAATACACTTAAAACAACGTAAATTTTATAAAATATATATGCAAGATACACATTAAATAATGTAAATGTGTATAAAAAATATATATACAAAAAACAAATAGAATTATGTAAAATCGTATCAAAATAAATACACAGAATATCAATAAAATAATGTAAATTTGTATGAAAATAAAGATGCAAAATTCCCAAAAATTATCGCATTTTTTATAAAAATATATATACCAAAATACACATAAAATATTTAAATTTGTATTGAAATAAATATACAAAATGCATATACAGTAAGGTAAATTTGTATTAAAAGAGATATTCAAAAATACATATAAAACAATGTAAATTTGTTTCAAAATATATATACGAATACACATAAAATAAAGTAGATTTCTATAGAAATATATATACAAAATACTTATGAAATTATGTAAATACGTATAAATATATATATACAAAATACATATCAAATAATGTAAATTCGTGTCAAAATAAATAAACAAAATATCATGAAAAGAATGTGTATTTATATGAAAATAGATAATAGATAATAAATTTGTATAAAATATATATGCAAGATACACATTAAATAATGTAAATATGTATAAAAAAGTATATACAAAAAACAAATAGAATAATGTAAAATCGTATCAAAATAAATACACCGAATATTAATAAAATAATGTAAATTTGTATGAAAATAAAGATGCAAAATTCGCATAAAATAACGCATTTCTTATAAAAATATATATACCAAAATACACATAAAATTTTTAAATTTGTATTGAAATAAATATACAAAATGCATATACAATAAGGTAAATTTGTATTGAAAGAGATATGCAAAAATACATATAAAACAATGTAGATTTGTTTCAAAATATATATACGAATACAAATAAAAAAACGTAGATTTCTATAAAAATATATATACAAAATACACATAAAATTAAGTAAATATGTATAAAAAAATGTATTCAAAATACACATAAAATAATGTAAATTTGTATTGAAATACATATACAAAATACTCATAAAATAACCTAAGTTTGTAAAAAACTATATACAAAAATACAGAAAAATAATTTAAATTTGTATGAAAATAAATATACAAAATACACATAAAATTAGGTAAATTTGTATTGAAATACATATACAAAATACACATAAAATAATGGAAATTTGAATGAAAATATATAAACATATACACTTAAAATAACGTAAATTTGTATCAAATATATATACAAAATACTAATTAAATAATGTAAATATGTATAAAAAAATATATACAAAACACAAATAGAATAATGTAAAATCGTATCAACAATAAATACACAGAATATTAATAAAATAATGTTAATTTGTATGAAACTAAAGATGCAAAATAGCCATAAAATAACGCATTTTTTTTTTTAAATATATATACCAAAATACACATAAAATATAAAAATTTGTATTAAAATAAATATAAAAAATGCACATACAATAAGGTAAATTTGTATTGAAAGAGATATGCAAAAATACATATAAAACAATGTAAATTTGTTTCAAAATATATATACGAATAGAAATAAAAAAACGTAGATTTCTATAAAAATATATATACAAAATACACATAAAATTAAGTAAATACGTATAAAAAAATGTATTCAAAATACACATAAAATAATGTAAAGTCGAATTAAAATAAACAAACAAAATACCAATAAAAGAATGTGTATTTGGATAAATATAAATATACAAAAGACACATACAAAATAAACATAAAATAAGGTAGATTTGTAATAAAATATATGTACAAAATACACATACAATAATGTAAATTTATATGAAAATATATATACAAATACACATAAAATACCATGAATTTGTATAAAAATATATATTCAAAATAAATATTAAATAATGTAAGAGCGTATAAAAATATATATACAAAGTACATATAAAATGAAAATTAAGATGCAAAATACCTATAAAATAACGCATTTTTTATGAAAATATATATACAAATACACATAAAATAACATGAATTTGTATAAAATTTGTTTCAAAATATATACGAATACACACAATAAAATAACATAAATTTTTATGAAAATGTATATATAAAATACACATAAAATAATTTAAATACGTAGAAAAATATATATACAAAATACACATAAAATAATGTAAATTCGTAAAAAATTAAATACACAAAATTCTAATAAAAGAATGTATATTTGTAGGAGAATATATATACAAAAAACAAATAAAATAACTAAAATTTGTATAAAAATATATACAAAAATACACAAAAATAATTTAAATTTGTTTGAAAATAGATATGCAAAATACACATGAAGTTAGGCAGATTTGTATTGAAATACATATACAAAACTCACATAAAATAATGTAAATTTGTATGAAAATATATAACCAAATATATATAAAATAACCTAAATTTGGATAAAATATATATACAAAATATACATTAAATATTTTAAATATGTATAAAAATATATTATATTATATATATTTTTATTAATATTTGCGTTATTTATGTGTATTTTGTATATGTTTTCTCATAGAAATTTAAATTATTTTATTGGTATTTTGTCTATTTATTTTGATACGAATTACATGATTATTTGTGTATTTTGTACATTTTTTTATACGTATTTACATTATTTAATGTGTATTTTGTTGATATATTTTTATACAAATTTACGTTATTATATGTGTATTTGTATAAGTATTTTGATACAAATTTACATTATTTTATGTATTTTGTATATATATTTCAATTCAAATTTAGCTTATTTTATGTGTATTTTGTATATCTATTTATTTTAATACAAAATCAAATATTTTATGTTTTTTGTATATATATTTTTATAAAAAATGCGTTATTTTATGGGTATTTTGCATCTTAATTTTCATACAAATTTACATTATTTTATTAATATTTTCTGTATTTATTTTGATACGATTTTAAATTATTTTAATTGTGTTTTGTATATATTTTTTTATACATATTTACATTATTTAATGTGTTTTTTGTATATATATTTGATACATATTTATTTTATTTTAAGTTATTTTATGTGTATTTGTTTATATATTTTGACACAAATTTACAATATTTTATGGGTATTTTGTATATATATTTCAAAAGAAATTTACCTAGTTTTATGTGTATTTTGAATATCTATTTTCATACAAACTCAAATTATTTTTATGTATTTTTGTATATATTTCAATACAAATTTTAGTTATGTTATGTGTATTTTGTAAATCTATTTTCATTCAAATATATATTATTTTATTGGTATTTTGTTGATTTATATTCATAGTTAGTTCAAGTTAGGCAAATTTGTATTGAAATACATATACAAAACTCACATAAAATAATGTAAATTTGTATGAAAATATATAAACAAATACATATAAAATCACGTAAATTTGGATAAAATATATATATACAAAATATACATTAAATATTTTAGATATGTATAAAAATATATTATATTATTTATATTTTTATTGATATTTGCGTTATTTATGTGTATTTTGTATATGTTTTCTCATAGAAATTTACATTATTTTATTGGTATTTTGTCTATTTATTTTGATACGAATTACATGATTATTTGTGTATTTTGTTCATTTTTTTATACGTATTTACATTATTTAATGTGCAGTTTGTTTATATATTTTTATACAAATTTACGTTATTATATGTGTATTTGTATAGGTATTTTGATACAAATTTACATTATTTTATGTATTTTGTATATATATTTCAATTTAAATTTAGCTTATTTTATGTGTATTTTGTATATCTATTTATTTTAATACAAAATCAAATATTTTATGTTTTTTCGTATTTATATTTTTAAAAAAAAATGCGTTATTTTATGGGTATTTTGCATCTTAATTTTCATACAAATTTACATTATTTTATTAATATTTTCTGTATTTATTTTGATACGATTTTAAATTATTTTATTTGTGTTTTGTATATATTTTTTTTATACATTTTTACATTATTTAATGTTTTTTTGTATATATATTTGATACAAATTTACGTTATTTTAAGTCTATATGTTTATATATTTTCATTCAAATTTACATTATTTTATGTGTATTTTGTATATGTATTTCAATACAAATTTACCTATTTTTATATGTTTCTTGTATATTTATTTTCATACAAGTTTAAATTATTTTTGTGTATTTTTGTATATAGTTTTATAGAAATTTAGGTTATTTTATGTGTATTTTGTATATCTATTTTCATACAAATACACATTCTTTTCATGATATTTTGTTTATTTATTTTGACACGAATTAACATTAATTAATGTGTATTTTGTATATATATTTTTATACGTATTTACATTATTTCAAGTGTATTTTGTATATATATTTCTATAGAAATCTGCGTTATTTTATGTGTATTCGTATATATATTTTGAAAGAAATTTACATTATTTTATGTGTATTTTGCATATTTTTTCAATACAAATTTACCTTATTGTATGTGCATTTTGTATATTAATTTTAATACAAATTTAATTAATCTATGTGTATTTTTGTATATGTATTTTTATAAAAATATCCTTTATTTTATGGGTATTTTGCATCTTTATTTTCATACAAATCTACATTATTTTATTGATATTCTGTGTATTTATTTTGATATGATTTTACATTATTCTATGTGTATTTTGTATATATATTTTATATAAAATGTATTTGTTTTCATTTCATACAAATCTACATTATTTTATGTGTTTTTTGTACATGTATTTAAATACAAATTTAACTAGTTATATGTGTATTTTGCATATCTATTTTGCATGTATATTTTCATAGAAATTTACTCTATTTTATGAGTATTCGTATATATATTTTGATACAAATTTACATTATTGATGTGTATTTTGCATATCTATTTCAATACAAATTTACTTTATTGTACGTGCATTTTGTATATTTATTTTAATACAAATTTAACTATTTTATATGTATTTTTGTATATATATTTTTATGCAAATATGCGTTATTATATGGATATTTTGCATCTTTATTTTCATACAAATTTACATTATTTTATTGATATTCTCTTTATTTATTTTGATACGATTTAACATTATTCTATGTGTATTTTGTAAATTTTTTTTATACATATTTACTTTATTTAATGTTCATTTTGTATATATATTTTATCCAAATTTACATTATTTTATGTGTATTTGTTTATATATTTTCATACAAATTTACATTATTTTATGTGTTTTTTGTATATATATTTTTCTACGTGTTTAAATTATTTTATGTGTATTTTGTAGATACATTTTCATAAAAAAATTACGTTATTTTATTGTGTGTATAAGTATATATTTTGATACAAATTTTATACAAATTCACGTTATTTAATGTGTATTTGTATATATATTTTCATACAAATTTATATTATTTTATGTGTATTTTTTCATATATTTCATTACAAATTTACCTTATTTTATGTTTATTTTGTATATTTATTTCATTCAATTTTAATTTATTTTATGTGTATATTTGTATTTGTATTTAGGTTATTTTATGTGTATTTTGTATATATATTTTCATCCAAAATTACATTATTTTATTGATATTTTCTTAATTTAATTCGATACGAATTTAGATTATTTCATAGGTATTTTGTATACATATTTTTATACTCATTTACATTATCTAAAGTGTGTTTTGTATATATATTTTTATGCAAATTTATTTAATGTTCATTTTTGTACATATATTTTTATAGAAATTTGCGTTATTTTATGTATATAGTTTTATATAAATTTACGTTATTTTATGTGCATTTTGTATATTTATATTTATACAAATATACATTCTTTTATTGGTATATTGTTTATTTACATTTATACGAATTTACATTATTTTGTGTGTATTTTGTTTACATTTTTTTATACGTATTTACTTAATATTATGTGTATTTTGTATATGTATTTTTATAGAAATCTACGTTATTTTATGTGTATTCGTATATATATTTTGAAACAAATTTACATTATTTTATATGTATTTTGCATATCTATTTCAATACAAATTTACCTTATTGTATGTGCATTTTGTATATTTATTTTAATACAAATTCAAATATTTTATGTGTATTTTGGTATCAATATTTTTATAAAAAATGCGTTATTTTATAGGTATTTTGCATCTTAATTTTCATACAAATTTACATTATTTTATTAATATTCTGTGTATATATTTTGATACGATTTTACATTATTCTATTTGTGTTTTGTATATATTTTTTTATACATATTTACATTATTTAATGTGTATTTTGATTATATATTTCATACAAATTTACGTTATTATATGTATATTTGTTTATATATTTTCTTTCAAATTTACATTATTTTATATGTATTTTGTATATGTATTTCAATACAAATTAACCTAATTTTATGTGTATTTTGTATATTTCTTTTCATACAAATTTAAATTATTTTTGTGTATTTTTGTATATAGTTTTATACAAATTTAGGTTATTTTATGTACGCATTTACATTATTTAATGAGTGTTTTGTATATATATTTTTATCCAAAGTTACTTAATTTTACGTTCATTTTTGGACATATATTTTTATGGAAATTAGCGTTATTTTATATGTATTTGTATATGTTTTCTCATACAAATTTACATTATTTTATTGATATTATGTTTATTTAGTTTGATACGAATTACATGATTGTATGTGTATTTTGTACATATTTTTTATACGTATTTACATTACTTAATGTGAATTTTGTTTATATATTTTTAAACAAATTTACGTTATTATATGTATTTTTATAAATATTTTGATACAAATTTACATTATTTTATGTATTTTCTATATACATTTCAATTCAAATTTAGCTTATTTTATCTGTATTTTGTATATATATTTTCATACGAATTTAATAACTTCTGTGTATTTTTGTATATAGTTTTATACAAATTTACGTTATTTTATGTGTATTTTGTATATTTATATTTATTCAAAAACTCATTGTTTTATTGGTATTTTGTTTATTTATTTTGATACGAATTTACATTATTTTATGTGTATTTTGTATACATTTTCTTATACGTATTTACTTCATTTTATGTGTATTTTGAATATATATTTTTATACAAATCTACGTTATTTTATGTGTATTCGTATATATATTTTCTAACAAATTTACATTGTTTTAAATGTATTTTGCATATCTATTTCAATACAGATTTACCTTATTGTATGTGTATTTTGTATATTTATTTTAATACAAATTATTTTTTTCATGTGTATTTTGGTATATATATTTTTATAAAAAAAATGCGTTTTATTAATATTCAGTGTATTTATTTTGATACGATTTTACATTATTCTATTTGTGTTTTGTATATATTTTTTTATACATATTTACATTATTTAATGTGTATTTTGTATATTTTAAAACAAATTTACGTTATTTTATGCGCATCTGTTAAAATATTTTGATACAAATTTACATTATTTTATGTATTTTGTATATATATTTTAATACAAATTTCGTTTATTTTATGTATATTTTGTATATCTATTTTCATTCGTATCAAAATAAATAAACAAAATAGCAATAAAATAATGTAAATTTGTATGAGAAAACATATACAAATACACATAAAATAACGCAAATTTCTAAAAAAATATATGTACAAAAATGCACATAAATAAAGTAAATTTGCATAAAAATATATATACAAAACACACATTAAATAATGTAAAGGCGTACATAAAATAACCTAAATTTGTATAAAACTATATACAAAAATACACAAAATTTTTTTTAATTTGTATGAAAAGAAATATACAAAATACACATAAAATTAGGTAAATTTGTATTGAAATACATATACAAAATACATATAAAATAATGTAAATTTGATTGAAAATATATAAACAAATACACTTAAAATAGCGTAAATTTGTATAAAATATATATGCAAGATACACATTAAATAATGTGAATGTGTATAAAAAAATATATACAAAAAAGAAATAAAATGATGTAGAATTCTATCAATATAAATACACAGAATATAAATAAAATAATGTAAATTTGTATGAAAAGAAAGATGCAAAATTTACATAAAATAGCGCATTTTTTATAGAAATATATATACCAAAATACACATAAAATATTTAAATTTGTATTGAAATAAATATACAAAATGCATATACAGTAAGGTAAATATGTATTGAAAGAGATATTCAAAAATACATATAAAACAATGTAAATTTGTTTCAAAATATATATACGAATACACATAAAATAACGTAGATTTCTATAGAAATATATATACAAAATACACATGAAATTATGTAAATACGTATAAAAATATATATACAAAATACATATCTAGGTAAATTCGTGTCAAAATAAATAAACAAAATATCATGAAAAGAATGTGTATTTGTATGAAAATAGTTAATAGATAATAAATTTGTATGAAATATATATGCAAGATACACATTAAATAATGTAAATATGTATAAAAAAAATATATACAAAAAACAAATAGAATAATGTGAAATCGTATCAAAATAAATACACCGAATATTAATAAAATAATGTAAATTTGTATGAAAATAAAGATGCAAAATTCCTATCAAATAGCGCATTTCTTATAAAAATATATATACCAAAATACACATAAAATATTTAAATTTGTATTGAAGTAAATATACAAAATGCACATACAATAAGGTAAACTTGTATTCAAAGAGATATGCAAAAATACATATAAAACAATGTAAATTTGTTTCAAAATATATATACGAATATACATAAAATAACGTAGATTTCTATAAAAATATATATACAAAATACACATAAATTAAGCAAATACGTATAAAAAATAGATATACAAAATATACATAGAATAATGTAAAATTGTTCAAAAAAAAATAAACAATATAAATAAAATAATGTAAATTTGTATGAAAAAAAAAATGCAAAATACCCATAAAATAAAGCATATTTTTATAAAAATACATATACAAAAATACACATATCATAAGTAAATTTGTAATAAAATTAATATACAAAATGCATATACAATAGGGTAAATTTGTATTGAAAAAATATGCAAAATACGCATAAAACAGTGTAAATTTATTTCAAAATCTATATACGAATACTCATAAATCAACGTAGATTTCTATAGAAATATATATACAAAATACACATCAAATGATGTAAACACGTATAAAAATATATATATAAAATACACATTAAATAATGTAAATTCGCGTCAAAATAAATAAACAAAATACCAATAAAAGAATGTGTATTTGTATGAAAATAGATATACAATATACACATAAAATCACCTAAATTTGTATAAAACTATATACAAAAATACACAAAAATAATTTTAATTTGTATGAAAATAAATATACAAAATACACATAAAATTAGGCAAATTTGTATTGAAATACATTTACAAAAAACACATAAAATAATGTAAATTTGAATGAAAATATATAAACAATTACACTTAAAATAACGTAAATTTGTATAAAATATATATAAAAAATACACATTAAATAATGTAAATATGTATAAAAAAATATATACAAAACACAAATAGAATAATATAAAATCGTATCAAAATAAATACACAGAATATTAATAAAATAATGTAAATTTGTATGAAAATTAAGATGCAAAATACCCATAAAATAACGCATTTTTTATAAAAATATTTATACCAAGACACACATAAAATATTTGAATTTGTATTAAAATAAATATACAAAATGCACATACAATAAGGTAAATTTGTATTGAAATAGATATGCAAAATACATATAAAACCATGTAAATTTTTTTCAAAATATATATACGAATACACATAAAATAACGTAGATTTCTATGAAAATAAATATACAAAATACACATAAAATGAAGTAAATACGTATAAAAAAAGGTATACAAAATACGCATAAAATAATGTAAACTCGTATCAAAATAAATAAACAAAATACTAATAAAAGAATGTGTATTGTATAAATATAAATATGCGAAATACAAATAAAATAACGTAAATTTATATAAAACTATATGCAAAAATACACAAAAGTAATTAAATTTGTGTGAAAATAGATACACAAAAAACATGTGTATTTTGTATATTTATTTTCATACAAATTGAAATTATTTTTGTTTATTTTTTTATATATTTTCAAACAAATTTTCGTTATTTTATGTGTATTTTGTATATTTTTTTTTCTACAAATATACTTTCTTTTATCTGAATTTTGTTTATTGAATTTGAAACGAATTTACCTGATTTTGTATATCTATTTTCATACAAATTAAAATACTTCTGTGTATTTTTGTATATAGTTTTATATAAATTTACGTTATTTTGTGTATTTTGTATATTTATATTTATACAAATACACATTCTTTTATTGGTATTTTGTATATTTATTTTGATACGAATTTACATTATTTTATGTGTATTTTGTATACATTTTTTTATACGTATTTACTTCATTTTATGTGTATTTTGTATATATATTTTTATAGAAATCTACGTTATTTTATGTGTAATCGTATATATATTTTGAAACAAATTTACATTGTTTTATATGTATTTTGCATATCTATTTCAATACAAATTTACCTTATTGTATGTGTTTTTTGTATATTTATTTTAATACAAATTTAATTTTTTGATGTGTATTTTGGTATATATATTTTTATAAATAAAAAAAATGCGTTATTTTATGGGTATTTTGCTTCTATATTTTCATACAAATTTACATTATTTTAGCAATATTCTGTGTATTTATTTTGATACGATTTTACATTATTCTATTTGTGTTTTGTACATATTTTTTTTATACAAATTTACGTTATTTTAAGTGTATTTGCTTATGTATTTTCATTCAAATTTACATTATTTTTTGTGTATTTTGTGTATGTATTTCAATACAAATTTACCTAATTTTATGTGTATTTTGTATATTTATTTTCATACAAATTTAAATTATTTTTGTGTGATTTTGTATATAGTTTTTACAAACAGGTTATTTTATGAGTATTTTGTATATCTATTTTCATAAAAATACACATTCTTTTATTGATATTTATTTTGACGAGAATTTAAATTATTTAATGTGTATTTTGTATATATATATTTTTATACGTATTTACATCATTTCATGTGTATTTTGTATATATATTTCTATAGAAATCTACGTTATTTTATGTGTATTCGTATATAGATTTTTAAACAAATTTACGCTTTAATGTGCATTTTGTATATTTTTTCAATACAAATTTACCTTATTGTACGTGCATTTTGCATATTAATTTTAATACAAATTTAATTATTCTATGTGTATTTTTGTATATGTATCTTTAAAAAAATATGCTTTATTTTATGGGTATTTTGCATCTTTATTTTCAAACCAAATTACATTATTTTATTGATATTCTGTGTATTTATTTTGATACGATTTTACATTATTCTATGTGTATTTTGTATATATTTTTCATTTAATTTAGCTTATTTTATGTGTATTTTGTATATCTATTTATTTTAATACAAAATCAAATATTTTATGTTTTTTCGTATATATATTTTTATAAAAAAAATGCGTTATTTTATGGGTATTTTGCATCTTAATTTTCATAGAAATTTACATTATTTTATAAATATTTTCTGTATTTATTTTGATACGATTTTACATTATTTTATTTGTGTTTTGTATATATTTTTTTTATACATATTTACGTTATTTAATGTGTTTTTTGTACATATATTTGATACAAATTTACGTTATTTTAAGTCTATATGTTTATATAATTTCATTCAAATTTACATTATTTTATGTGTATTTTGTATATGTATTTCAATACAACTTTACCTAATTTTATATGTTTTTTGTATATTTATTTTCATACAAGTTTAAATTATTTTTGTGTATTTTTGTTTATAGTTTTATACAAATTTAGGTTATTTTATGTGTATTTTGTATATCTATTTTCAAACAAATACACATTCATTTCATGATATTTTGTTTATTTATTTTGACACGAATTAACATTATTTAATGTGTATTTTGTATATATATTTTTATACGTATTTACATTATTTCAAGTGTATTTTGTATATATATTTCTATAGAAATTTGCGTTATTTTATGTGTATTCGTATATATATTTTGAAACAAATTTACATTGTTTTATGTGTATTTGGCATATTTTTTCAATACAAATTTACCTTATTGTATGTGCATTTTGTATATTAATTTTAATACAAATTTGATTAATCTGTGTATTTTTGTATATGTATTTTTATAAAAATATGCTTTATTTTATGGGTATTTTGCATCTTTATTTTCATACAAATTTACATTATTTTATTGATATTCAGTGTATTTATTTTAATATGATTTTACATTATTCTATGTGTATTTTGTATATATATTTTATATAAAATGTATTTGTTTTAATTTCATACAAATCTACATTATTTTATGTATTTTTTGTACATGTATACACATAAAATATTTAAATTTGTATTGAAATAAATATACAAAATGCACATACAATAAGGTAAACTTCTATTGAAAGAGATATGCAAAATACATATAAAACAATTTAAATTTGTTTCACAATATATATACGAATACACATAAATTATTGTAGATTTCTATAAAAATATATATACAAAATACACATAAAATTAAGTAAATACGTATAAAAAAATGTAAACAAAATACACATAAAATAATGTAAATGCGAAACAAAATAAATAAACAAAATACAAATAAAAGAATGTGTATTTGTATAAATATAAATGTACAAAATACACATACAAAATAAACATAAAGTAAGGTAAATTTGTAATGAAATATTTGTACAAAATACACATAAAATAATGTAAATTTATATGAAAATATACAAATACATAAAATACCATGAATTTGTATAAAATTATATATTCAAAATAAATACTAAATAATGTAAATGCGTATAAAAATATATATACAAAGTACATATAAAATAATGTAAACTCGTATCTATATAAATCAACAAAATACCAATAAAAAAATATATATTTGAATGAAAATAGATTTACAAAATACACATAACATAACTAAAATTTGTATAGATTTCTATAAAAATACATATACAAAATACACATAAAATTAAGTAAATACCTACAAAAAAATGTATACAAAATACACATAAAATAATGTAAATTCGTATAAATGTAAATAAACAATATACCAATAAAAGAATGTGTATTTGTATAAATATAAATATACAAAATGCACATAAAATAACGTAAATTTATATAAAACTATATACATAAAATAACGCAAATTTCTATAAAAATATATGTACAAAAATGAACATTAAATAAATTTGCATAAAAATATATATACAAAACACACATTAGATAATGTAAATGAGAATAAAAATATGTATACAAAATACCTATGAAATAATCTAAATTCGTATCGAATTAAATTGAGAAATACCAATAAAATAATGTAATTTTGGATGAAAATATATATACAAAATACACATAAAATAACCTAAATACAAATACAAATATACACATAAAATAATTTAAAATTGAATGAAATAAATATACAAAATAAACATAAAATAAGGTAAATTTGTAATGAAATATATGAAAAAATACACATAAAATAATATAAATTTGTATGAAAATATTTATACAAATACACATTAAATAACATGAATTTGTATAAAATTTGTATCAAAATATATACTTATACACACAATAAAATAACGTAATTTTTTTATGAAAATGTATATACAAAATACACATAAAATAATTTAAATACGTAGAAAAATATATATACAAAAAACACATAAAATAGTGTAAATATGTATGAAAATATATAAACAAATACACATAAAATAATGTAAATTTGGATAAAATATATATCATAAAATAATGTAAATTCGTATCAAAATAAATAAACAAAATACCAATAAAAGAATGTGTATTTATATGAATATAAATATACAAAATACACATAAAATAACGTAAATTTATATAAAACTCTATACAAAAATACACAGAAGTAATTAAATTTGTATGAAAATATATACAAAATACACTCGAAATAAGCTAAATTTGAATTGAAATATATATACAAAATACATGAAATAAAGTAAATTTGTATCAAAATATTTATACAAATACACATATAATAACGTAAATTTGTATGAAAATATATAAACAAAATACACATTAAATAAAGTAAATACGTATAAAAAATATGTACAAAATACACATATAATCATGTAATTCGTATCAAAATAAATAAACAAAATACCAATAAAATAATATAAATTTGTATGAGTAAACGTGTATGTTGCATATTTTTTCAATACAAATTTACCTTATTATATACGCATTTTGTATATTAATGTTAATACAAATTTAATTATTCGATGTGTATTTTTGTATCTGTATTTTTATAAACATATTCTCTATTTTTTGGGTATTTTGCATCTTTATTTTCATACAAATTTACATTATTTTATTGATATTCTGCTCATTCATTTTGATAGGAATTGACATTATTCTATGTGTATTTTGTATATATTTTTCATACAAATTTACGTTATTTTATGTGTATTTGTTTATATATTTTGACACAAATTTACAATATTTTATGGGTATTTTGTATATACATTTCAAAAGAAATTTACCTAGTTTTATGTGTATTTTGTATATCTACTTTCATACAAACTCAAATTATTTCTATGTATTTTTGAATATATTTTAATACAAATTTTATTTATGTTATGTGTATTTTGTAAAGTTATTTTCATTCAAATATATATTATTTTATTGGTGTTTTGTTGATTTATATTGATACGAATTTACATTATTTTATATGTACTTTGTATATATATTTTTATACGCTTTTCCATAATTTAATATTTATTTTAAATATATATTTTTATACAAATTCATGGTATTTTATGTGTATTTGTATATATATTTTCATATAAATTTACATTATTTTATGTGTATTTTGTACATATATTTTATTACAAATCTACCTTATTTTAAGTTTATTTTGTATGTGTATTTTGTATATTTATATTTATCCAAATACACATTCTTTTATTGGTATTTTGTTTATTTATTTTAATTCGAATTTACGTTCTTTTATCGGAATTTTATTTATTTATTTTGATACGAATTTTCATTTTTTTTAGGTGTATTTGATATATATTTTTATACTTATTTACATAATTTTATATGTATTTTGAATATATATTTTCATAGAAATTTACTCTATATGTATATGTATAGAAAATACACATGAAATAATCTAAATTCGTATCGAAATAAATGAACAAAATACCGATAAAATAATGTAATTTTGAATGAAAATATATATAGAAAATACACATAAAATAACGTAAATACAAATAAATATATACACATCAAATGATTTGAATTTGAATGAAAATAGACATAAAAATAAACTTAAAATAAGGCAAATTTAAAATGAAATATATATACAAAATACATATAAAATAATATAGATTTGTTTCAAAATATATATACGAATACACATAAAATAACGTAGATTTCTATAGAAATATATATACAAAATACACATGAAATGTTGTAAATACGTATAAAAATATATATACAAAATACACATTAAATAATGTAAATTCGTGTCAAAATAAATAATTAAAATATCAATAAAAGAATGTGTATTTGTATTAAAATAAATATACAAAATACACATACAATGATGTAAATCTGTATTGAAATAGATATGCAAAATACATATAAAACAATGTAAATTTGTTTCAAAATATATATACGAATACACATAAAATAACGTAGATTTGTATAAAAATATATACAAAATAAACATAAAATGAAGTAAATACGTATCAGAAAATGTATACAAAATATGCATAAAATAATGTAAATACGTATCAAAATAAATAAACAAAATACCAATAAAAGAATGTGTATTTGTATTAATATAAACATACAAAATACACATAAAATAACGTAAATTTGTATAAAACTATATACAAAAATACACAGAAGTTATTAAATTCGTATGAAAATAGATATACAAAATACAGATAAAATAAGCTAAATTTGAATTGAAATGTATATAGAAAATACATAAAATAATGTAAATTTGTATCAAAATATTTATAAAAATACATATAATAACGTAAATTTGTTTAAAAATATATAAACAAAATACACATTAAGCAATGTAAATACGTATAAAAAATATGTACAAAATACACATATAATCATGTAATTCGTATCAAACTAAATAAACAAAATATCAATAAAATAATGTAAATTTGTATGAGAAAACATATACAAATACTTATAAAATAATGCTAATTTCCATAAAAATATATGTCCAAAAATGAACGTAAAATAAAGTAACTTTGGATGAAAATATATATACAAAACACACATTAAATAATGTAAATGCGTACATAAAATAACCTAAATTTGTATAAAACTATATACAAAAATACACAAAAATAATTTATATTTGTATGAAAAGAAATATACAAAATACACATAAAATAAGGTTAATTTGTATTGAAATACATATATAAAATACATATAAAATAATGTAAATTTGAAAGAAAATATATAAACAAATACACATATAATAACGTAAATTTGTATGAAATATATAATCAAAATACACATTAAATAATGTAAATATGTATAAAAAAAATATCTACAAAACACAAATAGAATAATGTAAAATCGTATCAAAATATATACACAGAATATTAATAAAATAATGTAAACTTGTATGAAAATTAAGATGCAAAATACCTTTAAAATAACGCATTTTTTTTTAAAATATTGATACCAAAATACACATAAAATATTTGAATTTGTATTAAAATAAATATACAAAATGCACATACAATAAGGTAAATTTGTATTCAAATAGATATGCAAAATACATATAAAATAATGTAAATTTGTTTCAAAATATATATACGAATACACATAAAATAACGTAGATTTCTATAAAAACACATATACAAAATACACATAATATTAAGTTAATACGTATAAAAAAATGTATACAAAATACACATAAAATAATGTAAATTCATATAAATGTAAATAAACAATATACCAATAAAATAATGTGTATTTGTAAAATACACATAAAATAACGTAGATTTCTATAAAAATATATACACATAAAATGAAGTAAATACGTATAAAAAAATGAATACAAAAAATACATAAAAATCGTATCAAAATAAATAAACAAAATACCAGTAAAAGAATGTGTAGTTGTATAAATATAAATATACAAAATACACATAAAATATCGTAAATTTGTATAAAACTATATACAAAAATACAAAGAAGTAATTAAATTTGTATGAAAATATATATACAAAATACAGCTAAAATGAGCTAAATTTGATTTGAAATGTACATACAAAATACATAAAATAATGTAAATCTGTATCAAAATATTTATACGAATACATATAATAACGTAGATTTGTTTAAAAATATATAAACAAAATACACATTAAGTAATGTAAATACGTATAAAAAATATGTACAAAATACACATATAATCATGTAATTCGTATCAAAATAAATAAACAAAATAGCAATAAAATAATGTAGATTTGTATAAAAAAAACATATACAAATAACGCAAATTTCTATAAAAATATATGTACAAAAATGCACATAAAATAAAGTAAATTTGCAAAAAAATATATATACAAAACACACACTAAATAATGTAAATGCGTACATAAAATAACCTAAATTTGTATAAAACTATATACAAAAATACACAAAAATAATTTAAATTTGTATGAAATGAAAAATACAAAATACACATAAAATTAGGTAAATTTGTATTGAAATACATATACAAAATACACATCAAATAATGTAAATTTGAATGAAAATATATAAACAAATACACTTAAAATAACGTAAATTTGTATGAAAATAAAGATGCAAAATTCCCAAAAATTATCGCATTTTTTATAAAAATATATTTACCAAAATACACATAAAATATTTAAATTTGTATTGAAATAAATATACAAAATGCATATACAGTAAGGTAATTTTGTATTAAAAGAGATATTCAAAAATACATTTAAAACAATGTAAATTTGTTTCAAAATATATATACGAATACACATAAAATAAAGTAGATTTCTATTGAAATATATATACAAAATACATATGAAATTATGTAAATACGTATAAAAATATATATAGAAAATACATATCAAATAATGTAAATTCGTGTCAAAATAAATAAACAAAATATCATGTAAAGAATGTGTATTTGTATAAAAATAGATAATAGATAATAAATTTGTATAAAATATATATGCAAGGTACTCATTAAATAATGTAAATATGTATAAAAAAGTATATACAAAAAACAAATAGAATAATGTAAATTCGTATGAAAATAAATACACCGAATATTAATAAAATAATGTAAATTTGTATGAAAATAAAGATGCAAAATTCCCATAAAATAGCGCATTTCTTATAAAAACATATACCAAAATACACATAAAATATTTAAATTTGCATTGAAATAAATATACAAAATGCACATACAATAAGGTAAATTTGTATTGAAAGAGATATGCAAAAATACATATAAAACAATGTAAATTTGTTTCAAAATATATATACGAATACAAATAAAAAAACGTAGATTTCTATAAAAATATATATACAAAATACACATAAAATTAAGTAAATACGTATAAAAAAATGTATACAAAATACACATAAAATAATGTATATTCGATTTAAAATAAATAAACAAAATACCAATAAAAGAATGTGGATTTGGATAAATATAAATATACAAAATACATATACAAAATACCCATAAAATAAGGTAGATTTGTAATAAAATATATGTACAAAATACACATAAAATAATGTAAATTTATATGAATATATATATATACAAATACACATAAAATACCATGAATTTGTATAAAAATATATATTCAAAATAAATATTAAATAATATAAAAGCGTATAAAAATATATATACAAAGTACATATAAAATAATGTAAATTCGTATCAATATAAATCAACAAAACACCAATAAAATAAAATATATATATGAATGAAAATAAATTTACAAAATACACATAACATAACTAAAATTTGTATTAAAATATATACAAAAATACATAGAAATAATTTGAGTTTGTATGAAAATAGATATACAAAATACACATAAAACTAGGTAAATTTCTTTTGAAATGTATATACAAAATAGCCATAAAATATTGTAAATTTGTGTCAAAATATATAAACAAATACACATAAAATAACGTAAATTTGTATGAAAAATATATACAAAATACACATAGAATAATGTCAATTCGTATCAAAATGAATGAGCAGAATATCAATAAAATAATGTATATTTGTATGAAAATAAGGATGCAAAATACCCAAAAAATAAAGCATATGTTTATAAAAATACAGATACAAAAATACACATCGATTAATTAAATTTGTATTAAAATTAATATACAAAATGCGTATATAATAAGGTAAATTTGTATTGAAAAAATATGCAACATACACGTTTACTCATACAAATTTATATTATTTTATTGGTATTTTGTTTATTTATTTTGATACGAATTACATGATATGTGTATTTTGTACACATTTTTTTATACGTATTTACATTATTTAATGTGTATTTTGTTTATATATTTTCATACAAATTTACGTTATTATATGTGTATTTGCATAAATATTTTGATACAAATTTACTTTATTTCATGTATTTTGTATATATATTTCAATTCAAATTTAGCTTATTTTGTGTGTATTTTGTATATATTTTCATACAAATTTAATTACTTCTGTGTATTTATATATATAGTTTTATATAAATTTACGTTATTTTATGTGTATTTTGTATATTTATATTTATACAAATACACATTCTTTTATTAGTATTTTGTTTATTTATTTTGATACGAATTTACATTATTTTATGTGTTTTTTGTATACATTTTTTTATACGTATTTACTTCATTTTATGTGTATTTTGTATATATATATATATATATATATATATATATATATATATATATATATATATATATATATATATATATATATATATATATATATATATATATATATATATATATATATATATATATATATATATATATATTTATAGAAATCTACGTTATTTTATGTGTATTCGTATACATATTTTGAAACAAATTTACATTGCTTTATATGTATTTTGGCTATCTATTTCAATACAAATTTACCTTATTGTATGTGTTTTTTATATATTTATTTTAATACAAATCTAATTTTTTTATGTGTATTTTGCAATATATATTTTTATAAATAAAAAAATGCGTTATTTTATGGGTATTTTGCCTCTTTATTTTCATACAAATTTACATTATTTTATTAATATTCTGTGTATTTATTTTGATACGATTTTACATTATTCTATTTGTGTTTTGTATATACTTTTTTTATACAAATTTACGTTATTTTAAGTGTATTTGTTTATGTATTTTCATTCAAATTTACATTATTTTATGTGCATTTTGTATATGTATTTCCATACAAATTTACCTAATTTTATGTGTATTTTGTATTTTTATTTTCATACAAATTTAAAATATTTTTGAGTATTTTTGTATATAGTTTGATACAAATTTAGGTTATTTTATGTGTATTTTGTATATCTATTTTGATACAAATACACATTCTTTTATTGATATTTTGTTTATTTATTTTGACGCGAATTTACATTATTTAATGTGTATTTTGTATATATATTTTTATACGTATTTACATCATTTCATGTGTATTTTGTATAGTTTTAAACAAATTTATATTATTTAATGTGTATTTTGTATATATATATATATTTATATATATATATATATATATATATATATATATATATATATATATATATAGATATATATATATATATATATATATATATATATATATATATATATATATATATATTTATACAAATACACATTCTTTTATTGGTATTTTGTTTATTTATTTTGATACTAATTTACATTATTTTATGTGTATTTTGTATACATTTTTATACGTATTTACTTAATTTTATGTGCATTTTGCATATATATTTTTATAGAAATCTACCTTATTTCATGTGTATTCGTATATATATTTTGAAACAAATTTACATTGTTTATATGTATTTTGCATATCTATTTTTGTGTATTCTGTATTTATTTTTGTTATACATAGAATAATGTAAAATCGTATCAAAATAGGTACACAGAATATCAATAAAATAATTTAAATTTGTATGAAAATAAAGATGCAAAATACCCATAAGATAAAGCATATTTTTTTTTTAAATACATATACAAAAATACACATAGAATAATTAAATTTGTATTAAAATTAATATACAAAATGCACACATACAATAAGGTAAATTTGTATTGAAAAAAAAACGCAAAATACAAATGAAACAGTGTAAATTTGTTTCAAAATACATATACGAATACGCATAAAATAACGTAGATTTCTATAGAAATATATATACAAAATACACATGAAATTATGTAAATACGTATAAAATATATATATATATATATATATATATATATATATATATATATATATATATATATATATATATATATATATATATATATATATATATATATATATATATATATATATATATATATATATATATATATATATAAATACATATTAAGTAATGTAAATTCGTGACAAAATAAATAAACAAAATATCATGAAAAGAATGTGTATTTGTATGAAAATAAATAATAGATAATAAATTTGTATGTAATATATATGCAAGATACACATTAAATAATGTAAATATGTATAAAAAATATATATACAAAAAACAAATAGAATAATGTAAAATCGTATCAAAATAAACACACCGAATATTAATAAAATAATGTAAATTTGTATGAAAATAAAGATGCAAAATTCCCATCAAATAGCGCATTTCTTATAAAAATATATATACCAAAATACACATAAAATATTTAAATTTGTAATGAAATAAATATACAAAATGCACATACAATAAGGTTGAAAGAGATATGCAAAAATACATATAAAAAATTGTAAATTTGTTTCAAAATATATATACGAATACACATAAATTAACGTAGATTTCTATAAAAATATATATACAAAATACACATAAAATTAGGTAAGTATGTATAAAAAAATGTAAACAAAATACACATAAAATAATATAAATTCGAAACAAAATAAATAAACAAAATACCAATAAAAGAATGTGTATTTGTTCTGTGTATTTTTGTATATAGTTTTATACAAATTTACGATACAAATACAAATACAAAAATACACATTAAATAATTTAAAATTGAATGAAATAAATATACAAAATAAACATAAAATAAGGTAAATTTGTAATAAAATATATGTAAGAATACACATGAAATAATATAAATTTTTGTGAAAATATATATAGAAATACACATAAAATAACATAAATTTGTATAAAATTTGTTTCAAAATATATAAGAATACACACAATAAAATAACGTAAATTTTTATGAAAATGTATATATAAAATACACATAAAATAATTTAAATACGTAGAAAAATATATATACAAAATACATATAAAATAATGTAAATTTGTAAAAAATTAAATACACGAAATTCCAATAAAAGAATGTATATTTGTAGGAAAATATATATACAAAAAACAAATAAAATAACTAAAATTTGTATAAAAATATATACAAAAATACACAAAAATAATTTAAGTTTGTTTGAAAATAGATATGGAAAATACACATAAAGCTAGGCCAATTTGTATTTTGTATATCTATTTGTACACGTATTTACTTAATTTATGTGTATTTTGTATATATATTTTTATAGAAATCTACGTTATTTTATGTGTATTCGTATATATATTTTGAAACAAATTTTCATTGTTTTATATGTATTTTTGCATATCTCTTTCAATACAAGTTTACCTTATTGTATGTGCATTTTGTATATTTACTTCAATACAAATTTAAATATTTTATGTGTATTTTGGTATATATATTTTTATAAGAAATGCGCTATTTGATGGGAATTTTGCATCTTTATTTTCATACAAATTTACATTATTTTATTAATATTCAGTGTATTTATTTTGATACGATTTCACATTATTCTATTTGTTTTTTGTATATATATTTTTTATACATATTTACAATATTTAATGTGTATCTTGCATATATATTTCATACAAATTTATTATCTATTATTTATTTTCATACAAATACACATTCTTTTCATGATATTTTGTTTATTTATTTTGACACGAATTTACCTAGATATGTATTTTGTATATATATTTTTATACGTATTTACATAATTTCATGTGTATTTTGTATATATATTTTTATAGAAATCTACGTTATTTTATGTGTATTCGTATATATATTTTGAAACAAATTTACTTTGTTTTATATGTATTTTTGAATATCTCTTTCAATACATATTTACCTTACTATATATGCATTTTGTATAATTATTTCAATACAAATTTAAATATTTTATGCGTATTTTGGTATATATATTTTTTTAAAAAATGCGCTATTTTATGGGAATTTTGCATCTTTCTTTTCTTACAAATTTACATTATTTTATTGATGTTCTGTGTATTTATATTGATAGGATTTTACATTATTCTATTTCTTTTTTGTATATATTTTTTTATACACATTTACATTATTTAATGTGTATCTTCCATATATATTTTATACAAATTTACGTTATTTTAAGTGTATTTGTTTATATATTTTCATTCAAATTTACATTATTCTATGTGTATTTTGTATATGTATTTCAATACAAATTTACCTAATTTATGTGTATTTTGTATATTTCTTTTCATACAAATTTTAAATATTTTTGTGTATTTTTGTATATAGTTTTATACAAATTTAGGTTTTTTTTTGTACGCACTTACTTTATTTAATGTGTGTTTTGTATATATATATTTTTATGCAAATTTACTTTATTCCATGTGTATTTTTGTACATATATTTTTTTAGAAATTTGCGTTAATTTATGTGTATTTGTATATGTTTTCTCATACAAATTTACTTTATTTTATTGCTATTTTGTTTATTTATTTTGATACGAAAGAAAATAGATATACAAAATATACATAAAAAAAACTAAATTTGTATTGAAATATATATACAAAATACATAAAATAATGTAAATTTGTATCAAAATATTTTAACAGATGCGCATAAAATAACGTAAATTTGTTTTAAAATATACAAATACACATTAAATAATGTAAATATGTATAAAAAAACATATACAAAACACAAATAGAATAATGTAAAATCGCATCAAAATAAATACACCGAATATTAATAAAATAATGTAAATTTGTATGAAAATAAAGATGCAAAATACCCATTAAATAACGCATTTTTTATAAAAATATATATACCAAAATACACATGAAAAAATTAATTTGTATTAAAATAAATATACAAAATACACATACAATAAGGTAAATCTGTATTGAAATAGATATGCAAAATACATATAAAACAATGTAAATTTGTTTCAAAATATATATACGAATACTCATAAAATAACGTAGATTTGTATAAAAATATATATACAAAATACTCATAAAATGATGTTAATTCGTATCAAAATAAATAAACAAAATACCAATAAAAGAATGTGTATTTCTATAAATATAAATATACAAAATACACATCAAATAACGTAAATTTGTATAAAACTATACAAAAATACACAGAAGTAATTAAATTCGTATGAAAATAGATATACAAAAAACAGATAAAATAAGCTAAATTTGAATTGAAATGTATATACAAAATACAATATTTTATGTGTATATTTGTATTTGTATTTAGGTTATTTTATGTGTATTTTGTATATATATTTTCATCCAAAATTACATTATTTTATTGGTATTTTCTTAATTTAACTCGATACGAACTTAGATTATTTTATAGGTATTTTCTATACATATTTTTATACTCATTTACATTATCTAATGTGTGTTTTGTATATATATTTTTATGCAAATTTATTTGATGCTCATTTTTGTACATATATTTTTATAGAAATTTGCGTTATTTTATGTATATAGTTTTATATAAATTTACGTTATTTTATGTGCATTTTGTATATTTATATTTATACAAATACACATTCTTTTATTGGTATATTGTTTATTTACATTTATACGAATTTACATTATTTTATGTGAATTTTGTATACATTTTTGTATACGTATTTACTTAATTTTATATGTATTTTGTATATGTATTTTTATAGAAATCTACGTTATTTTATGTGTATTCGTATATATATTTTGAAACAAATTTACATTATTTTATATGTATTTTGCATATTTATTTCAATACAAATTTACCTTATTGTATGTGCATTTTGTATATTTATTTTACTACAAATTGAAATATTTGATGTGTATTTTGGTATCAATAATTTTATAAAAAAAAACGTAAATTTGTATAAAAAAAATATGTACAAAACACAAATAGAATAATGTAAAATCGTATCAAAATAAATACACAGAATATTAATAAAATAATGTAAATTTGTATGAAAATAAAGAAGCAAAATACCCATAAAATAACGCATTTTTTTATTTATAAAAATATATATACCAGAATACACATCAAAAAATTAAATTTGTATTAAAATAAATATACAAAAAACACATACAATAAGGTAAATTTGTATTGAAATAGATATGCAAAATACATATAAAACAATGTAAATTTGTTTCAAAATATATATACGAATACACATAAAATAACGTAGATTTCTATAAAAATATATATACAAAATACACATAAAATGATGCAAATACGTATAAAAAAAATGTATACAAAATACACATAAAATAATGTAAATTCGTATCAAAATAAATAAACAAAATACCAATAAAAGAATGTGTATATGTATAATTATAAATATACAAAATACACATAAAATAACGTAAATTTATATAAAACTATATACAAAAATACACAGAAGTAATTAAATTTGTATGAAAATATATACAAAATACACACAAAATAAGCTAAATTTGAATTGAAATATATATACAAAATACATGAAATGAAGTAAATTTGTATCAAAATATTTATACAAATACACATATAATAACGTAAATTTGTATGAAAATATATAAACAAAATACACATTAAATAACGTAAATACGTATAAAAAAATATGTACAAAATACACATATAATCATGTAATTCGTATCAAAATAAATAAACAAAATACCAATAAATAATATAAATTTGTATGAGTAAACGTGTATGTTGCATATTTTTTTCAATACAAATTTACCTTATTATATACGCATTTTGTATATTAATTTTAATACAAATTTAATAATTCGATGTGTATTTTTGTATCTGTATTTTTATAAACATATGCTTTATTTTTTGGGTATTTTGCATCTTTATTTTCATACAAATTTACATTGTTTAATTGATATTCTGCTCATTCATTTTGATACGAATTGACATTATTCTATGTGTATTTTGTATATATTTTTCATACAAATGTTCGTTATTTTATGGGTATTTGTTTATATATTTTGACACAAATTTACAATATTTTATGGGTATTTTGTATATACATTTCAAAAGAAATTTACCTAGTTGTATGTGTATTTTGTATATCTATTTTCATACAAACTCAAATTATTTCTATGTATTTTTGTATATATTTTAATACAAATTTTTGTTATGTTATGTGTATTTTGTAAATTTATTTTCATTCAAATATATATTATTTTATTGGCGTTTTGTTGATTTATATTGATACGAGTTTACATTATTTTATATGTACTTTGTATATATATATATATTTATACGCTTTTACATTATTTAATATTTATTTTGAATATATATTTTTATACAAATTCATGGTATTCTATGTGTATTTGTATATATATTTTCAAATAAATTTACATTATTTTATGTGTATTTTGTACATATATTTTATTACAAAGGTACCTTATTTTATGTTTATTTTGTATGTGTATTTTGTATACAAATTTACCTTATTATATACGCATTTTGTATATTAATTTTAATACAAATTTAATTATTCGATGTGTATTGTTGTATCTGTATTTTTATAAACATATGCTTTATTTTTTGGGTATTTTGCATCTTTATTTTCATACAAATCTACATTATTTTATTGATATTCTGCTCATTCATTTTGATACGAATTGACATTATTCTATGTGTATTTTGTATATAATTTTCATACAAATTTACGTTATTTTATGTGTATTTGTTTATATATTTTGACACAAATTTACAATATTTTATGGGTATTTTGTATATACATTTCAAAAGAAATTTACCTAGTTTTATGTGTATTTTGTATATCTATTTTCATACAAACTCAAATTATTTCTATGTATTTTTGTATATATTTTAATACAAATTTTATTTATGTTATGTGTTTTTTGTAAATTTATTTTCATTCAAATATATATTATTTTATTGGTGTTTTGTTGTTTAATATTGATACGAATTTACATTATTTTATATGAACTTTGTATATATATATATATATATATATATATATATATATATATATATATATATATATATATATATATATATATATATATATATATATATATTTATACGCTTTTACATTATTTAATATTTATTTTGAAAATATATTTTTATACAAATTCATGGTATTTTATGTGTATTTGTATATATATTTTCAAATAAATTTACATTATTTTATGTGTATTTTTTACATATATTTTATTACAAATCTAACTTATTTTATATTTATCTTGTATGTGTATTTTGTGTATTTATTTTTATCCAAATACACATTCTTTTATTGGTATTTTGTTTATTTATTTTAATTCGAATTTACATTATTTTATGCGTATTTTGTATACATTTTTTTATACGTATTTACTTAATTTTATGTGTATTTTGTATATATATTTTTAGAGAAATCAACGTTTTTTTATTTGTATTCGTATATATATTTTGAAACAAATTTACATTGTTTTATATGTATTTTTGCATATCTCTTTCAATACAAATTTACCTTATTGTATGTGCATTTTGTATATTTATTTCAATGCAAATTTAAATATTTTATGTGTATTTTGGTATATATATTTTTATAAGAAATGCGCTAGTTTATAGGAATTTTGCAACTTTATTTTCATACAAATTTACATTATTTTATTAATATTCGGCGTATTTATTTTCATACGATGTTACATTATTCTATTTGTTTTTTGTATATACTTTTTTATACATATTTACATTATTTAATGTGTATTTTGCATATATATTTTATACAAATTTATTATCTATTATCTATTTTCATACAAATACACATTCTTTTCATGATATTTTGTTTATTTATTTTGACACGAATTTACATTATTTGATATGTATTTTGTATATATATTTTTATACTTATTTACATAATTTCATATGAATTTTGTATATATATTTCTATAGAAATCTACTTTATTTTATGTTTATTCGTATATATATTTTGAAACAGATTTACATTGTTTTATATGTATTTTTGAATATCTCTTTCAATACAAATTTACCTTACTGTATATGCATTTTGTATATTTATTTCAATACAAATTTAAATATTTTATGTGTATTTTGGTAAATATATTTTTATAAAAAAAACGATAATTTTTGGGAATTTTGCATCTTTATTTTCATACAAATTTACATTATTTTATTGATATTCTGTGTATTTATTTTGATACGATTTTACATTATTCTATTTGTTTTTTGTATATATTTTTTTATACACATTTACATTATTTAATGTGTATCTTGCATATATATTTTATACAAATTTACGTTATTTTAAGTGTATTTGTTTATATATTTTCATTCAAATTTACATTATTTGATGTGTATTTTGTATATGTATTTCAATACAAATTTACCTAATTTTATGTGTATTTTGTATATTTCTTTTCAAACGAATTTAAATTATTTTGTGTATTTTGTATATAGTTTTATACAAATTTAGGTTATTTTATGTACGCATTTACATTATTTAGTGTGTGTTTTGTATATATATTTTTATGCAAATTTACTTTATTTTATGTGCATTTTTGTACATATATTTTTATAGAAATTTGCGTTATTTGTATATGTTTTCTCATACAAATTTACATTATTTTATTGCTATTTTGTTTATTTATTTTGATACGAATTACATGATTATATGTGTATTTTGTACATATTTTTATACGTATTTACATTACTTAATGTGTATTTTGTTTATATATTTTTAAACAAATCTACGTTATTATATGTATTTGTATAAATATTTTGATACAGATTTACATTATTTTATGTATTTTGTATGTACATTTCAATTCAAATTTAGCTTTTTTTTAGCTGTATTTTGTATATATATTTTCATACAAATTTAATTACTTCTGTGTATTTTTGTATATTGTTTTATACAAATTTACGATATTTTATGTGTATTTTGTATATTTATATTTTTACAAATACACATTCTTTTACTGGTATTTTGTTGATTTATTTTGATACGATTTTTATGTATTTTTTGTATTCATTTTTTATACGTATTTACTTCATTTTATGTGTATTTTGTATATATTTTTATAGAAATCTACGTTATTTTATGTGTATTCGTAATATATTTTGAAACAAATTTACATTGTTTTATATGTATTTTGCATATCTATTTCAATACAAATTTCCAAATTTACTTTATTTTATGTGCATTTTTGTACATATATTTTTTTTTAAATTTGCGTTATTTTATGTGTATTTGTATATGTTTTCTCATACAAATTTACATTATTTTATTGCCATTTTGTTTATTTATTTTGATACAAATGAAAATAGATATAAATAAACTAAATAAACTAAATTTGTATTGAAATATATATACAAAATACATAAAATAATATAAATTTGTATCAAAACATTTTAACAGATGCGCATAAAATAACGTAAATTTGTTTTAAAATATACAAAATACACATTAAATAATGTAAATATGTATAACAAAATATATACAAAAAACAAATAGAATAATGTAAAATCGTATCAAAATAAATGCACAGAATATTAATAAAACAATGTAAATTTGTATGAAAATAAAGATGCAAAATACCCATTAAATAACGCATTTTTATAAAAATATATATACCAAAATACACATGAAAAATTAATTTGTATTAAAATAAATATACAAAATACACATTCAATAAGGTAAATCTGTATTGAAATAGATATGCAAAATACATATAAAACAATGTAAATTTGTTTCAAAATATATATACGAATACATATAAAATAACGTAGATTTGTATAAAAATATATATACAAAATACACATAAAATGAAGTAAATACGTTTAAGAAAATGTATACAAAATACACATAAAATAATGTAAATTCGTATCAAAATAAATAAACAAAATACCAATAAAAGAATGTGTATTTGTATAAATATAAATATACAAAATACACATAAATAACGTAAATTTGTATAAAACTATATACAAAAATACACAGAAGTAATTAAATTCGTATGAAAATAGATATACAAAATACAGATAAAATAAGCTAAATTTGAATTGAAATTTATATACAAAATACATAAAATAATGTAGATTTGTATCAAAATATTTATAAAAAAACTCATAAAATAACGCATTTTTTTTTATTTATAAAAATATATATACCAAAATACACATCAAAAAATTTAATTTGTATTAAAATAAATATACAAAAAACACATACAATAAGGTAAATTTGTATTGAAATAGATATGCAAAATACATATAAAACAATGTAAATTTGTTTCAAAGTATATATACGAATACACATAAAATAACGTAGATTTCTATAAAAAATATATAAACAAAATACACATAAAATGAAGTAAATACGTATAAAAAAATGGATACAAAATACACATAAAATAATGTAAATTCGTATCAAAATAAATATACAAAATACCAATAAAAGAATGTGTATATGTATAAATATAAATATACAAAATACACATAAAATAACGTAAATTTATATAAAACTATATACAAAAATACACAGAAGTATTTTAATTTGTATGAAAATAGATATACAAAATAAGGTAAATTCGTTTCAAATTCAATAAACAAAATTCAGATAAAAGAACGTATATTTGTAGAAAAAATAAATATACAAAATACACATTAAATAACGAAAATTTGTATGAAAATATATAAACAAAAAAAATTCAATTTGTATGAAAATATATATACAAAATACACATGTATTTTGTATATCTATTTTCATACAAATTTAATTACTTTTGTGTATTTTTGCATATATTTTTATATAAATTTACGTTATTTTATTTGTATTTTGTAAATTTATATATATACAATACACATTCTTTTATTAGTATTTTGTTTATTTATTTTGATACGAGTTTATATTATTTTATGTGTATTTTGTATACCTTTTTTTATACGTATTTACTTCATTTTATGTGTATTTTGTATATTTATTTTCATAGAAATCTACGTAATTTTATGTGTATTCGTATATATATTTTTGAAAAAATTTACATTGTTTTATATGTATTTTGCATATCTATTTCAATACAAATTTTCCTTATTGTAGGTGCATTTTGTATATTTATTTTAATACAAATTCAAATATTTTATGTGTGTCTTGGTATAAATATTTTTATAAAAAATGCGTTATTTTATGGGTATTTTGCATCTTAATTTTCATACAAATTTACATTATTTTATTAATATTCTGTGTATTTATTTTGATACGATTTTATATTATTCTATTTGTGTTTTGTATATATTCTTTTATACATATTTACATTATTTAATGTGTATTTTTTATATATATTTTATACAAATTTACGTTATTTTAAGTGTATTTCTTTATATATTTTCATTCAAATTTACATTATTTTATGTGTATTTTGTAAATGTATTTCAATACAAATTTACCTAATTTTATGTGTATTTTGTATATTTATTTTCATACAAATTCAATTTTTTTGTGTGTATTTTTGTATATAGTTTTATACAAATTTAGGTGATTTTATGTGTATATTGTATATCTATTTTCATACAAATACACATTCATTTATTGATATTTTGTTTATTTATTTTGACGCGAATTTACATTATTTAATGTATTATATATATATATATATATATATATATATATATATATATATATATATATATATATATATATATATATATATATATATATATATATATATATATATATATATATATATTTTTTTATACGTGTTTACATCATTTGATGTGTATGTATATATATTTCTATAGAAATCTACGTTGATTTATGAGTATTCGTATATAGATTTTGAAATAATTTTACACTGTTTTATGTATTTTGCATATTTTTTCAATACAAATTTACCTTATTGTATATGCATTTTGTATATTAATTTTAATACAAATTTAATTATGCTATGTGTATTTTTGTATATGTATTTTTAAAAAAATATGCTTTATTTTATGGGTATTTTGCATTTTTTTTTTCATACAAATTTACATTATTTTATTTATATTCTGTTTTTTTTTTTTTTTAATCAATTGTACATTATTCTTTAGTATTATTTTTATAAGAAATGCGCTATTTGATGGGAATTTTGCATCTTTATTTTCATTTAAATTTACATTATTTTATTAATATTCGGTGTATTTGTTTTGATACTTCACATTATTCTATTTGTTTTTTGTATATATTTTTTTATACATATTTACATTATTTAATGTGTATCTTGCATCTTTTATCGTAATTTTGTTTATTTATTTTTATACGAATTTACATTATTTTAGGTGTATATGATATGTATATTTTTATACTTATTTATATCATTTTATTTGTGTTTTGAAAATATATTTTCATAGAAATTTACTCTATTTTATGGGTATTCGTATATATATTTTGATACAAATTTACATTATTTATGTTTATTTTGCATATCTATTTCAATACAAATTAGCCATATTGTATGTATATTTTGAATATTTATTTTAATACAAATTTAATTATCTTATGTGTATTTTTGTAAAAATATGCGTTATTATTTGGGTATTTTGCATCTTTATTTTCATACAAATTTACATTATTTTATTGATATTCTGTTTATTTATTTTGATACGATTTTACATTATTCTATGTGTATTTTGTATATATATTTTTATACACATTTACATTATTTAATGTATATTTTGTATATATATTTTATATAAATTTACGCTATTTTATGTGTATTTGTTTATATATTTTCATACAAATTTACAATATTTTATGAGTAATTTGTATATGTATTTCAATACAGATTTGCCTAATTTTATGTGTATTTTGCATATCTATTTTCAAACAAATTTAAATTATTTTTATGTATTTTTTATATATTTTTATACAAATTTTAGTTATTTTATTTGTATTTTGTATTTATATTTTCCTATAAATATACATTCTTTTAGTGGAATTTTGTTCATTTATTTTCATAAGACTTTACATAATTTTATGTGTATTTTGTATATATATTTTTCTACGTATTTACATTATTTTATGTGTATTTTTTATATATATTTTCATAAAAATTTACGTTATTTTATTGTGTGTATTCGTATATGATTTGATACAAATTTACATTATTTTATGTTTATTTTGCATATCTATTTCAATATAGATTTACCTTATTGTATGTGTATTTTGTATATTTATTTTAATACAAATTTAATTATTTTATGTGTACTCTGTATACATTTTCTTATACGTATTTACTTCATTTAATGTGTATTTTGTATATATATTTTTATAGTAATCTACGTTATTTTATGTGTATTGGTATATATATTTTAAAGCAAATTTACATTGTTTTATATGTATTTAGCATATCTATTTCAATATAAATCTACCTTATTGTATGTGCATTTTGTATATTTATTGTAATACAAATTTAAACATTTTATTATTTTGGTATATATATTTTTATAAAAAGAGTTTTATATAAATTTCAAATATTTTATGTGTATTTTGTATATCTATTTTCATACAAATACACATTTTTAATTGATATTTTGCTTATTTATTTTGACGCGAATTCACATTATTTAATGTATATATATATATTTTTATACGTATTTACGTCATTTCATGTGTATTTTGTATATATATTTCTATAGAAATATATGTTATTTTATGTGTATTCGTATATATATTTTGAAACAAATATACAATGTTTTATGTGCATTTTGCATATTTTTTCAATATAAATTTACCTTATTGTACGTGCATTTTGTATATTAATTTTAATACAAATTTAATTATTCTATGTGTATTTTTGTATATGTATTTTCATAAAAAAATGCTTTATTTTATGGGTATTTTGCTTCTTTATTTTCATACAAATTTACATTATTTTATTGATATTCTGTGTATTTATTTTGATACAATTTTACATTATTCTATGTATATTTTGTATATATATTTCATACAAATGAACGTTATTTTATGTGAATTTGTTTTCATTTCACACAAATTTACATTATTTTATGTGTATTTTGTACATGTATTTAAATACAAATTTAACTAATTATATGTGTATTATGTATATCTATTTTCATACAAATTGAAATTAATTTTGTGTATTTTAGTATATATTTTAATTCAAATTTTCGTAATTTTATGTGAATTTTGTATATTTATTTTCCTACAAATATACGTTCTTTTATCGGAATTTTGTTTATTTATTTTGATACGAGCTTTCATTATTTTAGGTGTATTTGATATATATATTTTTATACTTATTTACATAATTTTATATGTATTTTGAATATATATTTTCATAGAAATTTACTCTATTTTATGTGTATTCGTATATATATTTTGATACAAATTTACATAATTTATGTGTATTTCGCATATCTATTTCAATACAAATTCTCTTTATTGTATGTGCCTTTTGTATATTTATTTTGATGCAAATTTAATTATTTTATGTGTATTTTTGTATATATATTTTTAAACAAATATGCGTTATTATATGGGTATTTTGCATCTTTATTTTCATACAAATTTACATTATTTTATTGATTGTCTGTTTATTTATTTTGATGCGATTTTACGTTATTCTGTGTATTTTGTATATATATTTTTAGACATATTTACATTATTTAATGTATATTTTGTACATGTACATTATGGAAATTTACGTTATCTTATCTGTATTTGTTCATATATTTTCATACAAATTTACATTATTTTATGTGTATTTTGTATATGTATTTCAATAAAAATTTGCCTAATTTCATTTGTATTTTGCATATCTATTTTCAAACAAATTTAAACTATTTTTGTGTATTTTTGTATTATTTCTATATAATTTTTTTTTTTTATTTGTATTTTGTATATATATTTTCCTACACATATACATTCTTTTAGAGGAAATTTTGTTTATTTATTTTGATACGAATTTACATTATTTTATGTGTATTTTGTATATATATTTTTCTATGTATTTACATTATTTTATGTGTATTTTGTATATATATTTTCATAAAAATTTACGTAATTTTATTGTGTGTATTCGTATATATTTTGATAAAAATTTTCATTATTTTATGTGTTTTTTGCATATCTATTTCAATAAAAATCTACCTTATTGTATAGTATTTTGTATATTTATTTTAATACAAATTTAATTATTTTATGTGTATTTTTGTATATATATTTTTTGAAATATAAGATATTTTATGGGTATTTTGCATCTTTAATTTTATAAATTTCTACATTACGTACATATCTTTAATACGTATTTACATTATTTAATGTGTATTTTGTTTATATATTTTTATACAAATTTACGTTATTATATGTGTATTTGAATATATATTTTGATACAAATTTACATTATTTTATGTATTTTCTATATTTATTTCAATTCAAATTTAGCTTATTTTATGTGTCTTTTGTATATCTATTTTCATACAAATTTAATTATTTTTGTTTATTTTTGTATATAGTTTTATACAATTTTACGTTATTTTATGTGTATTTTGTATATTTATATTTATACAAGTAAACATTCTTTTATTGGCATTTAGTTTATTTATTTTGATACGAATTTACATTATTTCATGTGTATTTTGTATACATTTTCTTATACGTATTTACTTCATTTTATGTGTATTTTGTATATATATTTTATAGAAATCTACGTTATTTTATGTGTATTCGTATGTATATTTTGAAACAAATTTACATTGTTTTATATGTATTTTGCATATCTATTTCAATACAAATTTACCTTATTGTATGTGCATTTTGTATATTTATTGTAATACAAATTTAAATATTTTATGTGCATTTTGGTATATATATTTTCATAAAAAATGCGTTGTTTTATGGATATTTTGCATCTTTATTTTCATACAAATTTACATTATTTTATTAATATTCTGTGTATTTATTTTGATGCTATTTTACATTATTCTATTTGTGTTTTATATATATTTTTTTATACATATTTACATTATTTAATGTGTATTTTCTATATATATTTCATACAAATTTCCGTTTTTTAAGTGTATTTGTTTATATATTTTTATTCAAATTTACATTATTTTATGTGTATTTTGTATATTTATTTCAATAGAAATTTACCTAATTTCATGTGTATTTTGTATATATATTTTATACAAATTTAAATTATTTTTTGTGTATTTTTGTATAGAGTTTTATTCAAATTTACAATATTTTATGTGTATTTTGTATATCTATTTTCATACAAATACACATTATTTTATTGATATTTTGTTTATTTATTTTGATGCGAATTTACATTATTTAATGTGTATTGTGTATATATATTTTTATACGTATTTACGTCATTTCATGTGTATTTTGTATATATATTTCTATAGAAATATACGTTATTTTATGTGTATTCGTATATATATTTTGAAACAAATATACATTGTTTTATGTGCATTTTGCATATTTTTTCAATACAAATTTACCTTATTGTACGTGCATTTTGTATATTAATTTTAATACAAATTTAGCTATTCTATGTGTATTTTTGTATATGTATTTTTAAAAAAATATGCTTTATTTTATGGGTATTTTGCATCTTTATTTTCATACAAAATTACATTATTTTATTGATATTCTGTGTATTTATTTTGATACGATGTTACATTATTCTATGTATATTTTGTATATCTATTTTATACCAATGTACGTAATTTTATGTGAATTGGTTTTCATTTCATACAAATCTACATTATTTTATGTGAATTTTGTACATGTATTTAAATACAAATTTAACTAATTATATGTGTATTTTGTATATCTATTTTCATACAAATTGAAATTTATTTTTTTGTTTTTGTGTATATACTTTTATTTAAATTTTCGTAATTTTTTGTGTATTTTGTATATTTATTTTCCTACAAATATACGTTCTTTTATCGGAATTTTGTTTATTTATTTTGATACGAATTTTCATTTTTTTAGGTGTATTTGATATATATATTTTTATACTTATTTACATAATTTTATATGTATTTTGAATATATATTTTCATAGAAATTTACTCTATATGTATATGTATAGAAAATACACATGAAATAATCTAAATTCGTATCGAAATAAATGAACAGAATACCGATAAAAGAATGTAATTTTGAATGAAAATATATATAGAAAATACACATAAAATAACGTAAATACAAATAAATATATACACATAAAATGATTTGAATTTAAATGAAAAAAGATATAAAAATAAACTTAAAACAAGGCAAATTTATAATGAAATATATATACAAAATACACATAAAATAATGTAGATTTGTTTCAAAATATATATACGAATACACATAAAATAACGTAGATTTCTATAGAAATATATATATACAAAATACACATGAAATGTTGTAAATACGTATAAAAATATATATGCAAAATACACATTAAATAATGTAAATTCGTGTCAAAAAAAATAATTGAAATATCAATAAAAGAATGTGTATTTGTATGAAAATACATATACAAAATACACATAAGATAACGTAAATTTGTATAAAACTATATATAAAAATACACAAAAATAAGTTAAATTTGTATGAAAATAAATATATAAAATACACATAAAATTAGGTAAATTTGGAAAGAAATACATATACAAAATACACATAAAATAATGTAAATTTGAATGAAAATATATAAACAAATACACTTAAATTAACATAGATTTGTATAAAATATATATAAAAAATACTCATTAAATAATGTAAATATGTATAAAAAATATATGTACAAAACACAAATAGTATAATGTAAAATCGAATTAAAATAAATACACAGAATGTAAATAAAATAATGTAAATTTGTATGAAAATAAAGATGCAAAATACCCATAAAATAACGCATTTTTTTATAAATATACAAAATACACATGAAAGGATGTAAATACGTATAAAAATATATATACAAAATACACATTAAATAATGTAAATTCGCGTCATAATAAATAAACAAAATGTCAATAAAAGAATGTGTATTTGTATGAAAATATATATACAAAATACATATAAGATAACATAAATTTGTATAAAACTATATACAAAAATACACAAAAATAATTTAAATTTGTATGAAAATATATATACAAAATACACAAAAAATTAGGAAAATTTGTATTGAAATACATATACAAAATACACATAAAATACTGTAAATTTGAATGAAAATACATAAACAAATACACTTAAAAAAACGTAAATTTGTATATAAAAAAATATATACGAAACACAAATAGAATAATGTAAAATCGTATCAAAATAAATACACAGAATATTAATAAAATAATGTAAATTTGTATGAAAATAAAGAAGCAAAATACCCATAAAATAACGCTTTTTTTAAAAATATATATACAAAAAATACACAAAAAAATTTATTTGTATTAAAATAAATATACAAAATACACATACAATAAGGTAAATCTGTATTGAAATAGATATGCAAAATAATTTTAAAACAATGTAAATTTGTTTCAAAATATATATACGAATACACATAAAATAACGTAGATTTGTATAAAAATATATATACAAAATACACGTAAAATGAAGTAAATACGTATAAAAAAATGTATACAAAATACACATAAAACAATGTAAACTCGTATCAAAATAAATAAACAAAATACCAATAAAAGAATGTGTATTTGTATAAATATAAATATACAAAATACACATAAAATAACGTAAATTTGTATAAAACTATATACAAAAATACAAAGAAGTAATTAAATTCGTATGAAAATAGATATACAAAATACAGATAAAATAAGCTAAATTTGAATTGAAATGTATATACAAAATACATAAAATAATGTAAATTTGTATCAAAATATTTATAAAAATACATATAATAACGTAAATTTGTTTAAAAATATATAAACAAAATACACATTAAGTAATGCAAATACGTATAAAAAATATGTACAAAATACACATATAATCATGTAATTCGTATCAAACTAAATAAACAAAATAGCAATAAAATAATGTAAATTTGTATGAGAAAACATATACAAATACAAATAAAATAACGCTAATTTCTATAAAAATATGTCCAAAATGAACGTAAAATAAATTAACTTTGATAAAATATATATACAAAACACACATTAAATAATGTAAATGCGTACATAAAATAACCTAAATTTGTATAAAACTATATACAAAAATACACAAAAATAATTTAAATTTGTATGAAAAGAAATATACAAAATACACATAAAATTAGGTTAATTTCTATTGAAATACATATACAAATACACATAAAATAATGTAAATTTGAAAGAAAATATATAAACAAATACACATATAATAACGTAAATTTGTATGAAATATATATACAAAATACACATTAAATAATGTAAATATGTATAAAAAAATATATACAAAACACAAGTAGAATAATATAAAATCGTATCAAAATATATACACAGAATATTAATAAAATAATGTAAATTTGTATGAAAATTAAGATGCAAAATACCTATAAAATAACGCATTTTTTATGAAATTATTGATACCAAAATACACATAAAATATTTGAATTTGTATCAAAATAAATATACAAAATGCACATACAATACGGTAAATTTGTATTGAAATAGATATGCAAAATACATATAAAAGAATGTAAATTTGTTTCAAAATATATATGCGAATACACATAAAATAACGTAGATTTCTATAAAAATACATATACAAAATACACATAAAAGTAAGTAAATACGTATAAAAAAATGTATACAAAATACACATAAAATAATGTAAATTCGTATAAATATAAATAAACAATATAGCAATAAAAGAATGTGTATTTGTATAAATATAAATATACAAAATGCACATAAAATAACGTAAATTTATATAAAACTATATACATAAAATAACGCAAATTTCTATAAAAATATATGTACAAAAATGAACATAAAATAAATTTGCATAAAAATATATATACAAAACACACATTAGATAATGTAAATGAGTATAAAAATATGTATACAAAATACCTATGAAATAATCTTAATTCGTATCGAATTAAATTAAGAAAATACCAATATAATAATGTAATTTGGATGAAAATATATATACAAAATACACATAAAATAACCTAAATACAAATACAAATATACACATAAAATAATTTAAAATTGAATGAAATAAATATACAAAATAAACATAAAATAAGGTAAATTTGTAATGAAATATATGAAAAAATACACATAAAATAACATAAATTTGTATGAAAATATATATACAAATACACATTAAATAACATGAATTTGTATAAAATTTGTATCAAAATATATACGAATACACACAATAAAATAACATAATTTTTTTATGAAAATGTTTATACAAAATACACATAAAATAATGTAAATTTGTAAAAAAATATATAAACAAATACACATAAAATAATGTAAATTTGGATAAAATATATATACAAAATAAACCTTAAATAATGAAAATATGTATAAAAAATATATACAAAATACACACAGAATAATGTTAAATCGTATCAAAAGAAATAGAGAGAATATCAATAAAATAATGTAAATTTGTATGAAAATAAAGCTGCAAAATATCCATATAATAACGCATATTTGCATAAAAATATATATACAAAAATACATATAAAATAATTAAATTTGTATTAAAATAAATATACAAAATGCACGTACTATAAAAAAAATTTGTATTGAAATAGATATGCAAAATACACATCAATAATGTAAATTTGTATCAAAATATATATACGAATACTCATAAAATAGAGAAAATTTCTATGAAAATATATATACAAAATACACTTGAAATAATGTAAATACGTATAAAAATATATATACTATTTTATGTGTATTTTGTATACATTTTTTTAATACGTATTTACTTAATATTATGAGTATTTTGTATATGTATTTTTATAGAAATCTACGTTATTTTATGTGTATTCGTTTATATATTTTGAATCAAATTTACATTATTTTATATATATTTTGCATATCTATTTCAATACAAATTTACCTTATTGTATGTGCATTTTGTATATTTTTTTTTATACAAATTCAAATATTTTATGTGTATTTTGGTATCAATATTTTTATAAAAAATGCGTTATTTTATAGGTATTTTGCATCTTAATTTTCATACAAATTTACATTATTTTATTAATATTCTGTGTATATATTTTGATACGATTTTACATTATTCTATTTATGTTTTGTATATATTTTTTATACATATTTACATTATTTAATGTGTATTTTGTATATATATTTCATACAAATTTACGTTATTATATGTGTATTTGTTTATATATTTTCTTTCAAATTTACATTATTTTATGTGTTTTTGGATATGTATTTCAATAGAAATTAACCTAATTTTATGTGTATTTTGTATATTTCTTTTCATACAAATTTAAATTATTTTTGTGTATTTTTGTATATAGTTTTATTCAAATTTAAGTTATTTTATGTACGCATTTACATTATTTAATGTGTGTTTTGTATATATATTTTTATCCAAAGTTAATTTATTTAACGTTCACTTTTGGACATATATTTTTATAGAAATTAGCGTTATTTTATATGTGTTTGTATATGTTTTCTCATACAAATTTACACTATTTTATTGATATTTTGTTTATTTAGTTTGATACAAATTACATGATTATATGTATTTTGTACATATTTTTATACGTATTTACATTACTTAATGTGTATTTTGTTTATATATTTTTAAACAAATTTACGTTATTATATGTATTTTTATGATTATTTTGATACAAATTTACATTCTTTTATGCATTTTGTATATACATTTCAATTCAAATTTAGCTTATTTTATCTGTATTTTGTATATCTATTTTCATAGGAATTTAATTACTTTTGTGTATTTTTGTATGTAGTTTTATACAAATCTACGTTATTTTAAGTGTATTTTGTATATTTTATTTTTTACATATCTACGTTATTTTATGTGTATTCGTATATATATTTTGAAACAAATTTACATTGTTTTATATGTATTTTGCATATCTATTTCAATACAGATTTACCTTATTGTATGTGTATTTTGTATATTTATTTTAATACAAATATTTTTTTATGTGTATTTTTGTATATATATTTTTTAAAAAATGCGTTATTTTATGGGTATTTTGCTTCTTTATTTTCATACAAATTTACATTATTTTATTAATATTCTGTTTATTTATTTTGATACGATTTTACATTATTCTATTTGTGTTTTGTATATATTTTTTTATACAAATTTACGTTATTTTAAGTGTATTTGTTTATGTATTTTCATTCAAATTTACAGTATTTTATGTGTATTTTGCATATGTATTTCAATACAAATTTACCTATTTTTATATGTTTTTTGTATATTTATTTTCATAGAAATTTATATTATTTTTGTGTATTTTTGTATATAGTTTTATACAAATTTATGTTATCTTATATGTATTTTGTATATTTATTTTCATACAAATACACATTCTTTTATTGACATTTTGTTTATTTATTTTGACGCGAATTTACATTATTTAATGTGTATTTTGTATATATATTTTTATACGTATTTACATCCTTTCATGTGTATTTTGTATATTTATAAAAAATGCGTTATTTTATGGGTATTTTGCATCTTTATTTTCATACAAATTTACATTATTTTATTTACATTCTGTGTGTTTATTTTTATACGATTTTACATTATTCTATTTGTGTTTTGTATATGTATTTTTTATACATATTTTCATTATTTAATGAGTATTTTTTATATATATTTTATACAAATTTATGTTAATTTAAGTGTATTTGTTTGTATATTTTCATTCAAATTTACATTATTTTATGTGTATTTTGTATATGTATTTCTTTACAGATTTACCTAATTTTAGTTGTATTTTGTATATTTATTTTCAAACAAATTTAGCTTATGTTTGTGTATTTTTATATATAGTTTTATACAAATTTACGTTATTTTATGTGTATTTTGTATATTTATTTTCATACAAATACACATTCTTTTATTGATATTTTAATTATTTATTTTGACACGAATTTACATTATTTAATGTGTATTTTGTATATATATTTTTATACGTATTTACATCATTTCATGTGTATTTTGTATATATATTTCTATAGAAATCTACGTTATTTTATGTTTATTCGTTTATATATTTTGAAACAAAACTACATTATTTTATGTGTATTTTGTATATATATTTCATTATAAATTTGCCTTATTTTAAGTTTATTTTTATATCTATTTTCATTCAAATTCAAATCATTTTATGTGTATATATTTAATTGTATTTACGTTATTTTATGTGTATTTTCTATATATATTTTCATTCAAAATTACATTATTTTATCGGTATTTTGTCCATTTATTTCGATACGAATTTATATTATTTCATGTGTATTTTCTATACATATACATATAGAGTAAATTTCTATGAAAATATTTATTCAAAATACATATAAAATTATTTAAATAAGTATAAAAATATATATATCAAATACACCTAAAAAAAATGAAAATTCGTATCAAATTAAATAAATAAAATTCCGATAAAAGAACGTATATTTGCGGGAAAATAAATATACAAAATACACATAAAATTACGAAAATTTGAATAAAAATATATACAAAAATACACAAAATTAATTTCAATTTGTATGGAAATAGATATACAAAATACACATATAATTAGTTAAATTTGTATTTAAATACATGTACAAAATTCACATAAAATAATGTAAATTTGTATGAAATGAAAACAAATTCACATAAAATAACGTACATTGGTATAAAATAGATATACAAAATATACATAGAATAATGTAAAATCGTATCAAACTAAATACACAGAATATCAATAAAATAATGTAATTTTGTATGAAAATAAAGATGCAAAATACCCATAAAATAAAGCATATTTTTATAAAAATACATATACAAAAATACACAGAGAATAGCTAAATTTATATTAAAATTAATATACAAAATGCACGTACAATAAGGTAAATTTGTATTGAAAAAATATGCAAAATGCACATAAAACAATGTATATTTGTTTCAAAATATATATACGAATACACATAAAACAACGTATATTTCTATAGAAATATATATACAAAATACACATGAAATGACGTAAATACGTATAAAAATATATATACACAATACACATTGAATAATGTAAATTCGCATCAAAATAAATAAACAAAATATCAATAAAAGAATGTGTATTTGTATGAAAATAGATATACAAAATAAACATAAATTATTGTAAATTTGTATAAAACTCTATACAAAAATACACAAAAAATAATTTAAATTTGTATAAAATATATATACAAAATACACATGAAAATAGGTCAATTTCTATTGAAATACATATACAAAATACACATAAAATAATATAAATTTGAATAAAAATATATAAACAAATACACTTAAAATAACGAAAATTTGTATGAAATATATATAGAAAATACACATTAAATAATGTAAATATGTATAAAAAAATATATACAAAACACAAATAGAATAATGTAAAGCAGTATCAAAATAAATACACAGAATATTAATAAAATAATGTAAATTTGTATGAAAATAAAGATGCAAAATACCCATAAAACAACGCATTTTTTATGAAAATATATTTACCAAAATGCACATAAAATATTTAAATTTGTATTACAATAAATATACAAAATGCACATACAATAAGGTAAATTTGTATTGAAATAGATATGCAAAATACATATAAAACAATGTAAATTTGTTTCAAAATATACATACGAATACACATAAAATAACGTAGATTTCTATAAAATATATATACAAAATACACATAAAATGAAGTAAATACGTATAAGAAAATGTATACAAAATACACATAAAATAATGTAAATTCGTATCAAAATAAATAAACCAAATGCCAATAAAAGAATGTTTACATGTTTAAATATAAATATACAAAATACACAGAAATTAACGTAAAATTGTATAAAACTTAATACAAAAATAAACAAAAATAATTAAATTTGTATGAAAATAGATATACAAAAGACACATAAAATAAGCTAAATTTGAATTGAAATAAATATAGAAAATACATAAAATAATGTAAATTTGTATCAAAATATATATTCAAATACACATATAATAACATAAATTTGTATAAAAATATATAAACAAAATACACATTAAATAATGTAAATACGTATAAAAGATATGTACGTAATGTAAAAATTTATAAAATTAAAGATGCAAAATACCCATAAAATATCTCATATTTAAAAAAAATATATATACAAAAATACACATAAAATAATTAAATTTGTATTAAAATAAATATACAAAATACACATACAATAAGGTAGATTTTTATTGAAATAGATATGCAAAAAACACATAAAATAATGAATTTTTTTTATCAAAATATATACGAATACATAATAATAAAATTACGTAAATTTTCATGAAAATATATATACAAAATACACATAAAATAATGTAAATACATAGAAAAATATATATGCAAAATACACATAAAATAATGTAAATTCGTATCAAAATAAATAAACAAAATTTCCTCTAAAAGAATGTATATGTGTAGGAAAATATATATACAAAATACAAATAAAATAAATAATATTTGTATAAAAATAATACAAAAATACACAAAAATAATTTAAATTTGTTTGAAAATAGATATGCAAAATACAAATGAAATTAGGCAAATTTTTATTGAAATACATATACAAAATACACATAAAATAATGTAAATTTGTATGAAAATATATAAACAAATACACATAAGATAACGTAAATTTCCATAAAATATATGTACAAAATATACATTAAATAATGTAAATATGTCTAAAAATATATATACAAAATACACAGAATAACGTAAAATCGTATCAAAATAAATAAACAGACAATCAAAAAAATAATGTAAATTTGTATGAAAATAAACATGCAAAATACCCATATAATAACGCATATTTGTTTAAAAATATATATACAAAAATACACATAAAATAATTAAATTTGCATCAAAATAAATATACAAAAGGCACATACAATAAAGAAAATTTGTATTGAAATAGATATGCGAAATACACATAAATAATGTAAATTTGTATCAAAATATATATACGAATACACATAAAATAGATTAAATTTCTATGAAAATATATATTCAAAATACATATAAAATTATGTAAATAAGTATAAAAATATATATATCAAATAAACCTAAAACAATGAAAATTCGTATCAAAATAAATAAACAAAATTCCGATCAAAGAACGTATATTTGTAGGAAAATAAATATACAAAATTCACATCAAATTACGAAAATTTGAATAAAAATATATACTAAAATACACAAAATTAATTTCAATTTGTATGAAAATAGATATACATAATACACATATAATTAGTTAAATTTGTATTTAAATACATGTACAAAATACACATAAAATAATGTAAATTTGTATGAAATGAAAACAAATTCACATAAAATAACGTTCATTTGTATGAAATATATATACAAAATATACATAGAATAATGTAAAATCGTATCAAAATAAATACACAGAATATCAATAAAATAAGGTAAATTTGTATAAAAATAAAGATGCAAAATACCCATAAAATAAAGCATTTTTTAATGAAAATACATATACAAAAATACACATAGAATAATTAGATTTGTATTAAAATTAATATACAAAATGCACGTACAATAAGGTAAATTTATACTGAAAAAATATGCAAAATGCACATAAAACAATGTATATTTGTTTCAAAATATTTATACGAATACACATAAAATAACATATATTTCTATAGAAATATATATACAAAATACACATGAAATGACGTAAATACCTATAAAAATATATATACACAATACACATTAAATAATGTGAATTCGCATCAAAATAAATAAAAAAAATATCAATAAAAAATGTGTATTTGTATGAAAATAGATATACAAAATACACATAAAATATTTCAAATTTATATAAAACTCTTTTTATTAAAATATATATACCAAAATAATAAAATATTTAAATTTGTATTACAATAAATATACAAAATGCACATACAATAAGGTAGATTTATATTGAAATAGATATGCTAAATACATATAAAACAATGTAAATTTTCTTCAAAATATATATACCAATACACAGAAAATAACGTAGATTACTATAAAAATATATATACAAAATACACATTAAATGAAGTAAATACGTATAAGAAAATGTATACAAGGTACACATAAAATAATTAAATTTGTATTAAAATAAATATACAAAATACACATACAATAAGGTAAATCTATATTGAAATAGATATGCAAAATAAACATAAAATAATGTAAATTTGTATCAAAACATATACGAATACACACAATAAAATAACGTAAATTTTTATGAAAATATATATTAAAAATACACATAAAATAATGTAAATACGTAGAAAAATATATACAAAATACATAAAACTATGTAAATTCTTATGAAAATAAATGAACAAAATTCCACTAAAAGAATGTATATTTGTAGGAAAATATAAATACAAAATACAAATAAAATAACTAAAATTTGTATAAAAATATATAAAAATACATAAAATAATTTAAATTTATTTGAAAATAGATATGCAAAATACACATAAAATAGGCAAATCTGTAAAGAAATACATATACAAATTACACATAAAATATTGTAAATTTGTATGAAAATATATAAACAAATACACATAAAATAGCGTATATTTATATAAAATATATATACAAAATATACATTAAATAATGTAAATGTGTATAAAAATATATATACAAAATACACATAGAATAATGTAAAATCGTATCAAAATAAATAAACAGAATATCAATAAAATAATATAAATTTGTATGAAAATAAAGATGCAAAATACCCAAATAATAACGCATATTTTTACATATATACACATAAAATAATTAAATTTGTATTAAAATAAATATACAAAATACACATACAATATGGTAAATTTGTATTGAAATAGATATGCAAAATAAACATAAATAATGTAAATTTGTATCAAAATATATATACGAATACCCATAAAATAGAGTAAATTTCTATTAAAATATATATTCAAAACACAAACAAAATGATATAAATAAGTATAAAAATATACATATCAAATACACCTAAAATAATGTAAATTCGTATAAAAATAAATAAACAAAACTACGATAAAAGAACGAATATACATATGGAAAAAAATATACAAAATATATTTGTACAAAAATATATACAAAAATAAACAAAATTAATTTCAATTTGTATGAAAATAGATATACAAAATACACATATAATTAGTTAAATTTGTATTTAAATACATGTACAAAATTCACATAAAATAATGTAAATTTGTATGAAATGAAAACAAATTCACATAAAATAACGTACATTGGTATAAAATAGATATACAAAATATACATAGAATAATGTAAAATCGTATCAAACTAAATACACAGAATATCAAAAAAATAATGTAATTTTGTATGAAAATAAAGATGCAAAATACCCATTAAATAAAGCATATTTTTATAAAAATACATATACAAAAATACACAGAGAATAGCTAAATTTATATTAAAATTAATATACAAAATGCACGTACAATAAGGTAAATTTGTATTGAAAAAATATGCAAAATGCACATAAAACAATGTATATTTGTTTCAAAATATATATACGAATACACATAAAACAACGTATATTTCTATAGAAATATATATACAAAATACACATGAAATGACGTAAATACGTATAAAAATATGTATACACAATACACATTGAATAATGTAAATTCGCATCAAAATAAATAAACAAAATATCAATAAAAGAATGTGTATTTGTATGAAAATAGATATACAAAATAAACATAAATTATTGTAAATTTGTATAAAACTCTATACAAAAATACACAAAAAATAATTTAAATTTGTATAAAATATATATACAAAATACACATGAAATTAGGTCAATTTCTATTGAAATACATATACAAAATACACATAAAATAATATAAATTTGAATAAAAATATATAAACAAATACACTTAAAATAACGAAAATTTGTATGAAATATATATAGAAAATACACATTAAATAATGTAAATATGTATAAAAAAATATATACAAAACACAAATAGAATAATGTAAAGCAGTATCAAAATAAATACACAGAATATTAATAAAATAATGTAAATTTGTATGAAAATAAAGATGCAAAATACCCATAAAACAACGCATTTTTTATGAAAATATATTTACCAAAATGCACATAAAATATTTAAATTTGTATTACAATAAATATACAAAATGCACATACAATAAGGTAAATTTGTATTGAAATAGATATGCAAAATACATATAAAACAATGTAAATTTGTTTCAAAATATACATACGAATACACATAAAATAACGTAGATTTCTATAAAATATATATACAAAATACACATAAAATGAAGTAAATACGTATAAGAAAATGTATACAAAATACACATAAAATAATGTAAATTCGTATCAAAATAAATAAACTAAATGCCAATAAAAGAATGTTTACATGTATAAATATAAATATACAAAATACACAGAAATTAACGTAAAATTGTATAAAACTTAATACAAAAATAAACAGAAATAATTAAATTTGTATGAAAATAGATATACAAAAGACACATAAAATAAGCTAAATTTGAATTGAAATAAATATAGAAAATACATAAAATAATGTAAATTTGTATCAAAATATATATTCAAATACACATATAATAACATAAATTTGTATAAAAATATATAAACAAAATACACATTAAATAATGTAAATACGTATAAAAGATATGTACGTAATGTAAAAATTTATAAAATTAAAGATGCAAAATACCCATAAAATATCTCATATTTAAAAAAAATATATATACAAAAATACACATAAAATAATTAAATTTGTATTAAAATAAATATACAAAATACACATACAATAAGGTAGATTTTTATTGAAATAGATATGCAAAAAACACATAAAATAATGAATTTTTTTTATCAAAATATATACGAATACATAATAATAAAATTACGTAAATTTTCATGAAAATATATATACAAAATACACATAAAATAATGTAAATACATAGAAAAATATATATGCAAAATACACATAAAATAATGTAAATTCGTATCAAAATAAATAAACAAAATTTCCTCTAAAAGAATGTATATGTGTAGGAAAATATATATACAAAATACAAATAAAATAAAAAATATTTGTATAAAAATAATACAAAAATACACAAAAATAATTTAAATTTGTTTGAAAATAGATATGCAAAATACAAATGAAATTAGGCAAAATTTTTTTGAAATACATATACAAAATACACATAAAATAATGTAAATTTGTATGAAAATATATAAACAAATACACATAAGATAACGTAAATTTCCATAAAATATATGTACAAAATATACATTAAATAATGTAAATATGTCTAAAAATATATATACAAAATACACAGAATAACGTAAAATCGTATCAAAATAAATAAACAGACAATCAAAAAAATAATGTAAATTTGTATGAAAATAAACATGCAAAATACCCATATAATAACGCATATTTGTTTAAAAATATATATACAAAAATACACATAAAATAATTAAATTTGCATCAAAATAAATATACAAAAGGCACATACAATAAAGAAAATTTGTATTGAAATAGATATGCGAAATACACATAAATAATGTAAATTTGTATCAAAATATATATACGAATACACATAAAATAGATTAAATTTCTATGAAAATATATATTCAAAATACATATAAAATTATGTAAATAAGTATAAAAATATATATATCAAATAAACCTAAAACAATGAAAATTCGTATCAAAATAAATAAACAAAATTCCGATCAAAGAACGTATATTTGTAGGAAAATAAATATACAAAATTCACATCAAATTACGAAAATTTGAATAAAAATATATACTAAAATACACAAAATTAATTTCAATTTGTATGAAAATAGATATACATAATACACATATAATTAGTTAAATTTGTATTTAAATACATGTACAAAATACACATAAAATAATGTAAATTTGTATGAAATGAAAACAAATTCACATAAAATAACGTTCATTTGTATGAAATATATATACAAAATATACATAGAATAATGTAAAATCGTATCAAAATAAATACACAGAATATCAATAAAATAAGGTAAATTTGTATAAAAATAAAGATGCAAAATACCCATAAAATAAAGCATTTTTTAATGAAAATACATATACAAAAATACACATAGAATAATTAGATTTGTATTAAAATTAATATACAAAATGCACGTACAATAAGGTAAATTTATACTGAAAAAATATGCAAAATGCACATAAAACAATGTATATTTGTTTCAAAATATTTATACGAATACACATAAAATAACATATATTTCTATAGAAATATATATACAAAATACACATGAAATGACGTAAATACCTATAAAAATATATATACACAATACACATTAAATAATGTGAATTCGCATCAAAATAAATAAAAAAAATATCAATAAAAAATGTGTATTTGTATGAAAATAGATATACAAAATACACAAAATATTTCAAATTTATATAAAACTCTTTTTATTAAAATATATATACCAAAATAATAAAATATTTAAATTTGTATTACAATAAATATACAAAATGAACATACAATAAGGTAGATTTATATTGAAATAGATATGCTAAATACATATAAAACAATGTAAATTTTCTTCAAAATATATATACCAATACACAGAAAATAACGTAGATTACTATAAAAATATATATACAAAATACACATTAAATGAAGTAAATACGTATAAGAAAATGTATACAAGGTACACATAAAATAATTAAATTTGTATTAAAATAAATATACAAAATACACATACAATAAGGTAAATCTATATTGAAATAGATATGCAAAATAAACATAAAATAATGTAAATTTGTATCAAAACATATACGAATACACACAATAAAATAACGTAAATTTTTATGAAAATATATATTAAAAATACACATAAAATAATGTAAATACGTAGAAAAATATATATACAAAATACACATAAAACTATGTAAATTCTTATGAAAATAAATGAACAAAATTCCACTAAAAGAATGTATATTTGTAGGAAAATATAAATACAAAATACAAATAAAATAACTAAAATTTGTATAAAAATATATAAAAAATACATAAAAATAATTTAAATTTATTTGAAAATAGATATGCAAAATACACATAAAAATAGGCAAATCTGTAAAGAAATACATATACAAATTACACATAAAATATTGTAAATTTGTATGAAAATATATAAACAAATACACATAAAATAGCGTATATTTATATAAAATATATATACAAAATATACATTAAATAATGTAAATGTGTATAAAAATATATATACAAAATACAGATAGAATAATGTAAAATCGTATCAAAATAAATAAACAGAATATCAATAAAATAATATAAATTTGTATGAAAATAAAGATGCAAAATACCCAAATAATAACGCATATTTTTACATATATACACATAAAATAATTAAATTTGTATTAAAATAAATATACAAAATACACATACAATATGGTAAATTTGTATTGAAATAGATATGCAAAATAAACATAAATAATGTAAATTTGTATCAAAATATATATACGAATACCCATAAAATAGAGTAAATTTCTATTAAAATATATATTCAAAACACAAACAAAATGATATAAATAAGTATAAAAATATACATATCAAATACACCTAAAATAATGTAAATTCGTATAAAAATAAATAAACAAAACTACGATAAAAGAACGAATATACATATGGAAAAAAATATACAAAATATATTTGTACAAAAATATATACAAAAATAAACAAAATTAATTTCAATTTGTATGAAAATAGATATACAAAATACACATATAATTAGTTAAATTTGTATTTAAATACATGTACAAAATTCACATAAAATAATGTAAATTTGTATGAAATGAAAACAAATTCACATAAAATAACGTACATTGGTATAAAATAGATATACAAAATATACATAGAATAATGTAAAATCGTATCAAACTAAATACACAGAATATCAAAAAAATAATGTAATTTTGTATGAAAATAAAGATGCAAAATACCCATAAAATAAAGCATATTTTTATAAAAATACATATACAAAAATACACAGAGAATAGCTAAATTTATATTAAAATTAATATACAAAATGCACGTACAATAAGGTAAATTTGTATTGAAAAAATATGCAAAATGCACATAAAACAATGTATATTTGTTTCAAAATATATATACGAATACACATAAAACAACGTATATTTCTATAGAAATATATATACAAAATACACATGAAATGACGTAAATACGTATAAAAATATGTATACACAATACACATTGAATAATGTAAATTCGCATCAAAATAAATAAACAAAATATCAATAAAAGAATGTGTATTTGTATGAAAATAGATATACAAAATAAACATAAATTATTGTAAATTTGTATAAAACTCTATACAAAAATACACAAAAAATAATTTAAATTTGTATAAAATATATATACAAAATACACATGAAAATAGGTCAATTTCTATTGAAATACATATACAAAATACACATAAAATAATATAAATTTGAATAAAAATATATAAACAAATACACTTAAAATAACGAAAATTTGTATGAAATATATATAGAAAATACACATTAAATAATGTAAATATGTATAAAAAAATATATACAAAACACAAATAGAATAATGTAAAGCAGTATCAAAATAAATACACAGAATATTAATAAAATAATGTAAATTTGTATGAAAATAAAGATGCAAAATACCCATAAAACAACGCATTTTTTATGAAAATATATTTACCAAAATGCACATAAAATATTTAAATTTGTATTACAATAAATATACAAAATGCACATACAATAAGGTAAATTTGTATTGAAATAGATATGCAAAATACATATAAAACAATGTAAATTTGTTTCAAAATATACATACGAATACACATAAAATAACGTAGATTTCTATAAAATATATATACAAAATACACATAAAATGAAGTAAATACGTATAAGAAAATGTATACAAAATACACATAAAATAATGTAAATTCGTATCAAAATAAATAAACTAAATGCCAATAAAAGAATGTTTACATGTTTAAATATAAATATACAAAATACACAGAAATTAACGTAAAATTGTATAAAACTTAATACAAAAATAAACAAAAATAATTAAATTTGTATGAAAATAGATATACAAAAGACACATAAAATAAGCTAAATTTGAATTGAAATAAATATAGAAAATACATAAAATAATGTAAATTTGTATCAAAATATATATTCAAATACACATATAATAACATAAATTTGTATAAAAATATATAAACAAAATACACATTAAATAATGTAAATACGTATAAAAGATATGTACGTAATGTAAAAATTTATAAAATTAAAGATGCAAAATACCCATAAAATATCTCATATTTAAAAAAATATATATACAAAAATACACATAAAATAATTAAATTTGTATTAAAATAAATATACAAAATACACATACAATAAGGTAGATTTTTATTGAAATAGATATGCAAAAAACACATAAAATAATGAATTTTTTTTATCAAAATATATACGAATACATAATAATAAAATTACGTAAATTTTCATGAAAATATATATACAAAATACACATAAAATAATGTAAATACATAGAAAAATATATATACAAAATACACATAAAATAATGTAAATTCGTATCAAAATAAATAAACAAAATTTCCTCTAAAAGAATGTATGTGTAGGAAAATATATATACAAAATACAAATAAAATAAAAAAAAATGTATAAAAATAATACAAAAATACACAAAAATAATTTAAATTTGTTTGAAAATAGATATGCAAAATACAAATGAAATTAGGCAAATTTTTTTTGAAATACATATACAAAATACACATAAAATAATGTAAATTTGTATGAAAATATATAAACAAATACACATAAGATAACGTAAATTTCCATAAAATATATGTACAAAATATACATTAAATAATGTAAATATGTCTAAAAATATATATACAAAATACACAGAATAACGTAAAATCGTATCAAAATAAATAAACAGACAATCAAAAAAATAATGTAAATTTGTATGAAAATAAACATGCAAAATACCCATATAATAACGCATATTTGTTTAAAAATATATACAAAAATACACATAAAATAATTAAATTTGCATCAAAATAAATATACAAAAGGCACATACAATAAAGAAAATTTGTATTGAAATAGATATGCGAAATACACATAAATAATGTAAATTTGTATCAAAATATATATACGAATACACATAAAATAGATTAAATTTCTATGAAAATATATATTCAAAATACATATAAAATTATGTAAATAAGTATAAAAATATATATATCAAATAAACCTAAAACAATGAAAATTCGTATCAAAATAAATAAACAAAATTCCGATCAAAGAACGTATATTTGTAGGAAAATAAATATACAAAATTAACATCAAATTACGAAAATTTGAATAAAAATATATACTAAAATACACAAAATTAATTTCAATTTGTATGAAAATAGATATACATAATACACATATAATTAGTTAAATTTGTATTTAAATACATGTACAAAATACACATAAAATAATGTAAATTTGTATGAAATGAAAACAAATTCACATAAAATAACGTTCATTTGTATGAAATATATATACAAAATATACATAGAATAATGTAAAATCGTATCAAAATAAATACTCAGAATATCAATAAAATAAGGTAAATTTGTATAAAAATAAAGATGCAAAATACCCATAAAATAAAGCATTTTTTAATGAAAATACATATACAAAAATACACATAGAATAATTAGATTTGTATTAAAATTAATATACAAAATGCACGTACAATAAGGTAAATTTATACTGAAAAAATATGCAAAATGCACATAAAACAATGTATATTTGTTTCAAAATATTTATACGAATACACATAAAATAACATATATTTCTATAGAAATATATATACAAAATACACATGAAATGACGTAAATACCTATAAAAATATATATACACAATACACATTAAATAATGTGAATTCGCATCAAAATAAATAAAAAAAATATCAATAAAAAATGTGTATTTGTATGAAAATAGATATACAAAATACACATAAAATATTTCAAATTTATATAAAACTCTTTTTATTAAAATATATATACCAAAATAATAAAATATTTAAATTTGTATTACAATAAATATACAAAATGCACATACAATAAGGTAGATTTATATTGAAATAGATATGCTAAATACATATAAAACAATGTAAATTTTCTTTAAAATATATATACCAATACACAGAAAATAACGTAGATTACTATAAAAATATATATACAAAATACACATTAAATGAAGTAAATACGTATAAGAAAATGTATACAAGGTACACATAAAATAATTAAATTTGTATTAAAATAAATATACAAAATACACATACAATAAGGTAAATCTATATTGAAATAGATATGCAAAATAAACATAAAATAATGTAAATTTGTATCAAAACATATACGAATACACACAATAAAATAACGTAAATTTTTATGAAAATATATATTAAAATTCACATACAATAATGTAAATTGTTAGAATATTATATATAAAATATAGACATAAAACTATGTAAATTCTTATGAAAATAAATGAACAAAATTCCACTAAAAGAATGTATATTTGTAGGAAAATATAAATACAAAATACAAATAAAATAACTAAAATTTGTATAAAAATATATAAAAAATACATAAAAATAATTTAAATTTATTTGAAAATAGATATGCAAAATACACATAAAAATAGGCAAATCTGTAAAGAAATACATATACAAATTACACATAAAATATTGTAAATTTGTATGAAAATATATAAACAAATACACATAAAATAGCGTATATTTATATAAAATATATATACAAAATATACATTAAATAATGTAAATGTGTATAAAAATATATATACAAAATACACATAGAATAATGTAAAATCGTATCAAAATAAATAAACAGAATATCAATAAAATAATATAAATTTGTATGAAAATAAAGATGCAAAATACCCAAATAATAACGCATATTTTTACAAATATACACATAAAATAATTAAATTTGTATTAAAATAAATATACAAAATACACATACAATATGGTAAATTTGTATTGAAATAGATATGCAAAATAAACATAAATAATGTAAATTTGTATCAAAATATATATACGAATACCCATAAAATAGAGTAAATTTCTATTAAAATATATATTCAAAACACAAACAAAATGATATAAATAAGTATAAAAATATACATATCAAATACACCTAAAATAATGTAAATTCGTATAAAAATAAATAAACAAAACTACGATAAAAGAACGAATATACATATGGAAAAAAATATACAAAATATATTTGTACAAAAATATATACAAAAATACACAAAATTAATTTCAATTTGTATGAAAATAGATATACAAAATACTCATATAATTAAATAAATTTGTATTTAAATACATATACAAAAAATACATAAAATTAGGTAGATTTGTATTGAAATACATATACAAAATACACATAAAATAATATTTAAATTTGAATGAAAATATATAAAAAATACACCTAAAAATACGTAAATTTGTATAAAATATATATAAAAAATACACATTAAATTATGTAAATATGTATAAAAAAATATATATACAAAACAAAAATAGAATAATGTAAAATAGTATCAAAATAAATACACAGAATCTTAATAAAATAATGTAAATTTGTATGTAAATTAAGATGCAAAATACCCATACAGAAACGCATTTTTTTTATAAAAATATATATACCAAAATACACATAAAATATTTGAATTTGTATTAAAAAAAATATACAAAATGCACATACAATAAGGTAAATTTGTATTGAAATAGATATGCAAAATACATATAAAACAATGTAAATTTGTTTCAAAATATATATACGAATACACACAAAATAACGTAGATTTCTATAAAAATATATACAAAATACACATAAAAAGAGGTAAATACGTATAAACAAATGTATACAAAATACACATAAAATAATGTAGATTTGTATCAAAATAAATAAACAAAATACCAATAAAAGAATGTGTATTTGTATAAATATAAATATACAAAATACACAAAAAATAACGTAAATTTGCATTAAACTATATACAAAAATACACAGAAGAAATTAAACTTGTATGAAAATATATATACAAAATAAAAATAAAATAAGCTAAATTTGAATTGAAATGTATATACAAAATACATAAAATAATGTAAATTTGTATCAAAATATTTACACAAATACACATTTAATAACGTTAATTTGTTTAAAAATATATAAACAAAATACACATTAAATAATGTAAACACGTATAAAAAATATGTACAAAATACACATATGATCATGTAATTCGTATCAAAATAAATAAACAAAATAGCAATAAAATAATAATAATAATAATAGTAAATGGTCTATTCATTTGTAGGAAGCCATTAAATAATGTAAACTCGCGTCAAAATAAATAAACAAAATATCAATAAAAGAATGTGTATTTGTATGAAACTAGATATAGGAAATACACATAAAATAACCTAAATTTGTATAAAACTATATACAAAAAAACACGAAAATAATTTAAATTTGTATGAAAATAAATATACAAAATACACATAAAATTAGGTAAATTTGTATTGAAATACATATAAAAAATACATTTAAAATAATGTAAATTTGAATGAAATTATATAAAAAAAATACACTTAAAATAACGTAAATTTGTATAAAATATATATAAAAAATACACATTAAATAATGAAAATATGTATAAAAAAATATATACAAAACACAAATAGTATAATATAAAATCGTATCAAAATATATACACAGAATATTAATAAAATAATGTAAATTTGTATGAAAACTAAGATGCAAAATACCTATAAAATAACGCATTTTTTTTTAAATTATATATACCAAAATACACAAAATATTTGAATTTGTATTAAAATAAATATACAAAATGCACATACAATAAGGTAAATTTGTATTGAAATAGATATGCAAAATACATATAAAACAATGTAAATTTGTATCAAAATATATATACGAATACACATATAATAACGTAGATTTCTATAAAAATATATATACTAAATACACATAAAATTAAGTAAATACGAATAGAAAAAGTACACAAAATACACATAAAATAATGTAAATTCGTATAAATATAAATAAACAAAATACCAATAAAAGAATGTGTATTTGAATAAATATAAATATACAAAATGCACATAAAATAACGAAAATTTGTATAAAACTATATACAAAAATACACAGAAGTAATTAAATTTGTATGAAAAGAGATATACAACATACACACAAAATAAGCTAAATTTGAATTGAAATATATATACAAAATACATAAAATAAAGTAAATTTTTTTCAAAATATTTTTAACAAATACACATATAATAACGTAAATTTGTATAAAAATATATAAACAAAATACACATTAAGAAATGTAAATACGTATACAAAAAATATGTACAAAATACACAAATAATCATGTCATTCGTATCAAAATAAATAAACAAAAAACTAATTAAATAATGTTAATTTGTATGAGAAAACATATACAAAATACACATAAAATAACGCAAATTTCTATAAAAATATATGTACAAAAATGCACATAAAATTAATTTGCATAAAAAATATATATACAAAACACACATTAGATAATGTAAATGAGTATAAAAATATGTATACAAAATACCTATGAAATAATCTAAATTCGTATCGAGTTAAATTAAGAAAATAACAATAAATTAATGTAATTTTGGATGAAAATATATACAGAAAACACACATAAAATAACCTGAATACAAATACAAATAAACACATTAAATAATTTAAAATTGAATGAAATAAATATATAAAATAAACATAAAATAAGGTAAATTTGTAATAAAATATATGTAAAAATACACATAAAATAATATAAATTTGTATGAAAATATATATACATATACACATAAAATAACATGAATTTGTATAAAATTTGTTTCAAAATATATACAAATGCACACAATAAAATAACGTAAATTTTTATGAAAATGTATATATAAAATACACATAAAATAATTTAAATACGTAGAAAAATATATATAAAAAATACACATAAAATAATGTAAACTCGTAACAAAATAAATACACAAAATTCCAATAATAGAATCTATATTTGTAGGAAAAAATATATACAAAAAACAAATAAAATAACTAAAATTTGTATAAAAATATATACAAAAATACACAAAACTAATTTAAATTTGTTTGAAAATAGATATGCAAAATACACATAAAGTTAGGCATATTTGTATTGAAATACATATACAAAACTCAAATAAAATAATGTAAATTTGTATGAAAATATATAAACAATTACATATAAAATCACGTAAATTTGGATAAAATATATATATACAAAATATACATTAAATATTTTAAATATGTATAAAAATATATTATATTATATATATTTTTATTGATATTTGCGTTATTTATGTGTATTTTGTATATGTTTTCTCATAGAAATTTACATTGTTTTATTGGTATTTTGTCTATTTATTTTGATACGAATTACATGATTATTTGTGTATATTTTACATATTTTTTTACGTATTTACATTATTTAATGTGTATTTTGTTTATATATTTTTATACAAATTTACGTTATTATATGTGTATTTGTATAGGTATTTTGATACAAATTTACATTATTTTATGTATTTCAATTCAAATTTAGCTTATTTTATGTGTATTTTGTATATCTATTTATTTTAATACAAAATCAAATATTTTATGCTTTTTCGTATATATATTTTTATAAAAAATGCGTTATTTTATGGGTATTTTGCATCTTAATTTTCATATAAATTTACATTATTTTATTAATATTTTCTGTATTTATTTTGATACGATTTTACATTATTTTATTTGTGTTTTGTATATATTTTTTTATACATATTTACATTATTTAATGTTTTTTTTGTATATATATTTGATACAAATTTACGTTATTTTAAGTCTATATGTTTATATATTTTCATTCAAATTTACATTATTTTATGTGTATTTTGTATACGTATTTCAATGCAAATTTACCTATTTTTGTATGTTTTTTGTATATTTATTTTCATACAAGTTTAAATTATTTTTGTGTATTTTTGTATATAGTTTTATACAAATTTAGGTTATTTTATGTGTATTTTGTATATCTATTTCATACAAATACACATTCTTTTCTTGATATTTTGTTTATTTATTTTGACACGAATTAACATTATTTAATGTGTATTTGTATATATATTTTATACGTATTTACATTATTTCAAGTGTATTTTGTATATAGATATATATATATATATATATATATATATATATATATATATAAATATATATATATATATATATATATATATATATATAAATATATATATATATATATATATTTATATAGAAATCTGCGTTATTTTATGTGTATTCGTATATATATTTTGAAACAAATTTACATTGTTTTATGTGTATTTTGCATATTTTTTCAATAAAAATTTACCTTATTGTATGTGCATTTTGTATATTAATTTTAATACAAATTTGATTAATCTATGTGTATTTTTGTATATGTATTTTTATAAAAATATGCTTTATTTTATGGGTATTTTGCATCTTTATTTTCATACAAATTTACATTATTTTATTGATATTCTGTGTATTTATTTTGATATGATTTTACATTATTCTATGTGTATTTTGTATATATATTTTATATAAAATGTATTTGTTTTCATTTCATACAAATCTACATTATTTTATGTGTTTTTTGTACATGTATTTAAATACAAATTTAACTTGTTATATGTGTATTTTGTATGTATATTTTCATAGAAATTTACTCTATTTTATGAGTATTCGTATATATATTTTGATACAAATTTACATTATTAATGTGTATTTTGCATATCTATTTCAATACAAATTTACTTTATTGTACGTGCATTTTGTATATTTATTTTAATACAAATTTAATTATTTTATATGTATTTTTGTATATATATTTTTATGCAAATATGCGTTATTATATTAATATTTCGCATCTTTATTTTCATACAAATTTACATTATTTTATTGATATTCTCTTTATTTATTTTGATACGATTTAACATTATTCTATGTGTTTTTTGTATATATTTTTTTATACATATTTACATTATTTAATGTTCATTTTGTATATATATTTTATCCAAATTTACATTATTTTATGTGTATTTGTTTATATATTTTCATTCATATTTACATTATTTTATGTGTTTTTTGTATATAAATTTTTCTACGTATTTAAATTATTTTATGTGTATTTTGTATATACATTTTCATAAAAAAAATTACGTTATTTTATTGTGTGTATAAGTATATATTTTGATACAAATTTTATACAAATTCATGTTATTTAATGTGTATTTGTATATATATTTTCATACAAATTTATATTATTTTATGTGTATTTTTTCATATATTTCATTACAAATTTACCTTATTTTATGTTTATTTTGTATATTTATTTCATTCAATTTTAAATTATTTTATGTGTATATTTGTATTTGTATTTAGGTTATTTTATGTGTATTATATATATATATATATATATATATATATATATATATATATATATATATATATATATATATATATATATATATATATATATATATATATATATATATATATATATATATATATATATATATATATATATATATATATATATATATATATATATATATATATATATATTTTTCATCCAAAATTACATTATTATATTGGTATTTTCTTAATTTAATTCGATACGAATTTAGATTATTTCATAGGTATTTTGTATACATATTTTTATACTCATTTACATTATCTAATGTGTGTTTTGTATATATATTTTTATGCAAATTTATTTTATGTTCATTTTTGTACATATATTTTTATAGAAATTTGCGTTATTTTATGTATATTTATATTTATACAAATACACATTCTTTTATTGCTATATTGTTTATTTATATTTATACGAATTTACATTATTTTATGTGTATTTTATATACATTTTTTTATACGTATTTACTTAATTTTATGTGTATTTTGTATATGTATTTTTATAGAAATCTACGTTATTTTATTATGTATTCGCATATATATTTTGAAACAAATATACATTATTTTATAAGTATTTTGCATATCTATTTCAATACAAATTTACCTTATTGTATGTGCATTTTGTATATTTATTTTGATACAAATTGAAATATTTTATGTGTATTTTGGTATCAATAATTTTATAAAAAATGCGTTTTTTTATAGGTATTTTGTATCTTAATTTTCATACAAATTTACATTATTTTATTAATATTCTGTGTATATATTTTGATACGATTTTACATTATTCTATTTGTGTTTTGTATATATTTTTTTATACATATTTACATTATTTTATGTGTATTTTGTATATATATTTCATACAAATTTATGTTATTATATGTGTATTTGTTTATATATTTTCTTTCAAATTTACATTATTTTATGTGTATTTTGTATATGTATTTCAATAGAAATTAACCTAATTTTATGTGTATTTTGTATATTTCCTTTCATAGAAATTTAAATTATTTTTGTGTAATTTAAGTTATTTTATGTACGCATTTACATTATTTAATGTGTGTTTTGTATATATATTTTTATCCAAAGTTAATTTATTTAACGTTCACTTTTGGACATATATTTTTATAGAAATTAGCGTTATTTTATACGTATTTGTATATGTTTTCTCATACAAATTTACATTATTTTATTGCTATTTTGTTTATTTAGTTTGATACGAATTACATGATTATATGTGTATTTTGTACATATTTTTTATACGTATTTACATTACTTAATGTGTATTTTGTTTATATATTTTTAAACAAATTTACGTTATTATATTATTTTTATAAATATTTTTATACAAATTTACATTATTTTATGTATTTTGTATATACATTTCAATTCAAATTTAGCTTATTTTATCTGTATTTTATATATCTATTTTCATACGAATTTAATTACTTCTGTGTATTTTTGTATATAGTTTTATACAAATTTACGTTATTTTATGTGTATTTTGTATATTTATATTTATACAAATACACATTCTTTTATTGGTATTTTGTTTATTTATTTTGATACGAATTTACTTTATTTTATGTGTATTTTGCATACATTTTCTTATACGTATTTACTTCATTTTACGTGTATTTTGTATATAAATTTTTAATAAAAATCTACGTTATTTTATGTGTATTCGTATATATATTTTGAAACAAATTTACATTGTTTTATATGTATTTTGCATATCTATTTCAATACAGATTTACCTTATTGTATGTGTATTTTGTATATCTATTTTAATTCAAATAACTTTTTTATGTGTATTTTTGTATATATATTTAAAAAAAAAATGCGTTATTTTATGGGTATTATGCTTCTTTATTTTCATACAAATTTAAATTATTTTATTAATATTCTGTGTATTTATTTTGAGACGATTTTACATTATTCTATTTGTGTTTTGTATATATTTTTTTTTATACAAATTGACGTTATTTTAAGTGTATTTGTTTATGTATTTTCATTCAAATTTACAGTATTTTATGTGTATTTTGTATATGTATTTCAATAAAAATTTACCTAATTTTATGTGTATTTTATATATTTATTTTCTTAAAAATTTAAATTATTTTTGTGTATTTTTGTATATAGTTTTATACAAATTTATGTTATCTTATGTGTATTTTGTATATTAATTTTCATACAAATACACATTCTTTTATTGACATTTTGTTTATTTATTTTGACGCGAATTTACATTATTTAATGTGTATTTTGTATATATATTTTTATACGTATTTACATCCTTTCATGTGTATTTTGTATATTTATAAAAAATGCGTTATTTTATGGGTATTTTGCATCTTTATTTTCATACAAATTTACATTATTTTATTTACATTCTGTGTATTTATTTTAATATGATTTTACATTATTCTATTTGTGTTTTGTATATATATTTTTTATACATATTTACATTATTTAATGAGTATTTTTTATATAAATTTTATTCAAATTTAAGTTAATTTAAGTGTATTTGTTTATATATTTTCATTCAAATTTACATTATTTTATGTGTATTTTGTATATGTATTTCTTTACAAATTTACCTAATTTTAAGTGTATTTTGTATATTTATTTTCATACAAATTTAACTTATTTTTGTGTATTTTTATATATAGTTTTATACAAATTTACGTTATTTTATGTGTATTTTGTATATGTATTTTCATACAAATACTCATTCTTTTATTGATATTTTAATTATTTATTTTGACACGAATTTACATTATTTAATGTGTATTTTGTATATATATTTTTATACGTATTTACAACATTTCATGTGTATTTTGCATATATATTTCTATAGAAATCTACATTATTTTATGTGTATTCGTATATATATTTTGAAACAAATCTACATTATTTTATGTGTATTTTGTATATATATTTCATTATAAATTTGCCTTATTTTAAGTTTATTTTTATATCTATTTTCATTTAAATTCAAATCATTTTATGTGTATATATTTATTTGTATTTACGTTATTTTATGTGTATTCTCTATATATATTTTCATTCAAAATTACATTATTTTATCAGTATTTTGTTCATTTATTTCGATACGAATTTAGATTATTTCATGTGTATTTTCTATACATATACATATAGAGTAAATTTCTATGAAAATATATATTCAAAATACATATAAAATTATGTAAATAAGTATAAAAATATATATATCAAATACACCTAAAAAAAATGAAAATTCGTATCAAAATAAATAAATAAAATTCCGATAAAAGAACGTAAATTCGAATTAAAATAAATAAACAAAATACCAATAAAAGAATGTGTATTTGGATAAATATAAATATACAAAATACACATACAAAATAAACATAAAATAAGGTAGATTTCTAATAAAATATTTGTACAAAATACACATAAAATAATGTAAATTTATATGAAAATATATATACAAATACACATAAAATACTATGAATTTGTATAAAAATATATATTCAAAATAAATATTAAATAATGGAAAAGCGTATAAAAATATATATACAAAGTACATATAAAATAATGTAAATTCGTATCAATATAAATCAACAAAACACCAATAAAATAATATATATTTGAATGAAAATAAATTTACAAAATACACATAACATAACTAAAATTTGTATTAAAATATATACAAAAATACATAGAAATAATTTGAGTTTGTATGAAAATAGATATACAAAATACACATAAAACTAGGTAAATTTCTTTTGAAATGTATATACAAAATACCCATAAAATATTGTAAATTTGTGTCAAAATATATAAACAAATACACATAAAATAACGTAAATTTGTATGAAAAATATATACAAAATACACATAAAATAATGTCAATTCCTATCAAAATGAATGAGCAGAATATCAATAAAATAATGTAAATTTGTATGAAAATAAAGATGCAAAATACCCAAAAAATAAAGCATACAAATACAGATACAAAAATACACATCGAATAATTAAATTTGTATTAAAATTAATATACAAAATGCGTATATAATAAGGTAAATTTGTATTGAAAAAATATGCAACATACACGTTTACTCATACAAATTTATATTATTTTATTGGTATTTTGTTTATTTATTTTGATACGAATTACATGACTATATGTGTATTTTGTACAATTTTTTTTATACGTATTTACATTATTTAATGTGTATTTTGTTTATATATTTTCATACAAATTTACGTTATTATATGTGTATTTGTATAAATATTTTGATACAAATTTACTTTATTTCATGTATTTTGTATATATATTTCAATTCAAATTTAGCTTATTTCGGGTGTATTTTGTATATATTTTCATACAAATTTAATTACTTCTGTGTATTTTTGTATATAGTTTTATATAAATTTACGTTATTTTATGTGTATTTTGTATATTTATATTCATACAAATACATATTCTTTTATTGGTATTTTCTTTATTTATTTTAATACGAATTTACATTATTTTATGATATATATTTTATCCAAATTTACATTATTTTTTGTGTATTTGTATATATATTTTCATACATATTTACATTATTTTATGTGTTTTTTGTATATATATTTTTCTACGTATTTAAATTATTTTATGTGTATTTTGTAAATACATTTTCATAAAAAAATTACGTTATTTTATTGTGTGTATAAGTATATATTTTGATACAAATTTTATACAAATTCATGTTATTTAATGTGTATTTGTATATATATTTTCATACAAATTTATATTATTTTATGTGTATTTTTTCATATATTTCATTACAAATTTACCTTATTTTATGTTTATTTTGTATATTTATTTCATTCAATTTTAAATTATTTTATGTGTATATTTGTATTTGTATTTAGGTTATTTTATGTGTATTTTGTATATATATTTTCATCCAAAATTACATTATTTTATTGGTATTTCTTAATTTAATTCGATACGAATTTAGATTATTTCATAGGTATTTTGTATACATATTTTTATACTCATTTACATTATCAAATGTGTGTTTTGTATATATATTTTTATGCAAATTTACTTAATGTTCATTTTTGTACATATATTTTAATAGAAATTTGCGTTATTTTATGTATATAGTTTTATCTAAATTTACGTTATTTTATGTGCATTTTGTATATTTATATTTGTACAAATACACATTCTTTTATTGGTATATTGTTTATTTACATTTACACGAATTTACATTATTTTATGTGTATTTTGTATACATTTTTTTTATACGTATTTACTTAATTTTATGTGTATTTTGTGTATGTATTTTTATAGAAATCTACGTTATTTTATGTGTATTCGTATATATATTTTGAAACAAATTTACATTATTTTATATGTATTTTGCATATCTATTTCAATACAAATTTACCTTATTGTATGTGCATTTTGTATATTTATTTTAATACAAGTTCAAATATTTTATGTGTATTTTGGTATCAATAATTTAAAAAAAAATGCGTTATTTTATAGGTATTTTGCATCTTAATTTTAATTTTATATGTACTTTGTATATATATTTTTATACGCTTTTACGTTATTTAATATTTATTTTGAATATATATTTTTATACAGATTCATGGTATTTTCATATAAATTTACATTATTTTATGTGTATTTTGTACATATATTTTATTAAAAATCTACCTTATTTTATGTTTATTTTGTATGTGTATTTAGTATATTTATATGTATCCAAATACACATTCGTTAATTGGTATTTAAATTTGAATTTACATTATTGTATGTGTATTTTGTATACATTTTTTTATACGTATTTACTTAATTTTATGTGTATTTTGTATATATATTTTTATAGAAATCTACGTTTTTTTATTTGTATTCGTATATATATTTTGAAACAAATTTACATTTTTTTATATGTATTTTTGCATATCTCTTTCAATACAAATTTACCTTATTGTATGTGCATTTTGTATATTTATTTCAATACAAATTTAAATATTTCATGTGTATTTTGGTATATATATTTTTATAAGAAATGCGCTATTTTATGGGAATTTTGCATCTTTATTTTCATACAGATTTACATTATTTTATTAATATTCGGTGTATTTATTTTGATACGAATTTACATTATTCTATTTGTTTTTTGTATATACTTTTTTATACATATTTACATTATTTAATGAGTATCTTGCATATATATTTTATACAAATTTATTATCTATTATCTATTTTTATACAAATACACATTCTTTACATAATATTTTGTTTATTTATTTTGACACGAATTTACATTATTTGATATGTATTTTGTATATATATTTTTATATGTATTTACATAATTTCATATGTATTTTGTATATATATTTCTATAGAAATCTACTTTATTTTATGTGTATTCGTATATATATTTTGAAACAAATTTACATTGTTTTATATGTATTTTTGAATATCTCTTTTAATACAAATTTACCTTACTGTATATGCATTTTGTATATTTATTTCAATACAAATTTAAATATTTTATGTGTATTTTGGTATATATATTTATATAAAAAATGCGATAATTTTTGCAAATTTTGCATCTTTATTTTCATACAAATTTACATTATTTTATTGACATTCTGTGTATTTATTTTGATACGATTTTACATTATTCTATTTGTTTTTTGTATATATTTTTTTATACACATTTACATTATTTAATGTATATCTTGTATATATATTTTATACAAATTTACGTTATTTTAAGTGTATTTGTTTTTATATTTTCATTCAAATTTACATTTATTTTAATTCGAAATTACATTATTTTATGTGTATTTTGTATACATTTTTTTATACGTATTTACTTAATTTTATGTGTATTTTGTATATATATTTTTATAGAAATCTACGTTTTTTATATGTGTTCGAATATATATTTTGAAACAAATTTACATTGTTTTATATGTATTTTTGCATATCTCTTTCAATACAAATTTACCTTATTGTATATGCATTTTGTATATTATTTCAATGCAAATTTAAATATTTTATGTGTATTTTGGTATATATATTTTTTTAAGAAATGCGCTATTTTATGGGAATTTTGCATCTTTATTTTCATACAAATTTACATTATTTTATTAATATTCGGTGTATTTATTTTGATACGATGTTACATTATTCTATTTGTTTTTTGTATATACTTTTTTATACATATTTACATTATTTAATGTATATCTTGCATATATATTTTATACAAATTTATTATCTATTATCTATTTTCATACAAATACACATTCTTTTCATGATATTTTGTTTATTTATTTTGACACGAATTTACATTATTTGATATGTATTTTGTATATATATTTTATACGTATTTACATAATTTCATATGTATTTTGTATATATATTTCTATAGAAATCTACTTAATTTTATGTGTATTCGTATATATATTTTGAAACAAATTTACATTGTTTTATATGTATTTTTGAATATCTCTTTCAATACAAAATTACCTTACTGTATATGCATTTTGTATATTTGTTTCAATACAAATTTAAATATTTTATGTGTATTTTGGTAAATATATTTTTATAAAAAATGCGATAATTTTTGGGAATTTTGCATCTTTATTTTCATACAAGTTTACATTATTTTATTGATATTCTGTGTATTTATTTTGATACGATTTTACATTATTCTATTTGTTTTTTGTATATATATTTTTTATACACATTTACATTATTTAATGTGTATCTTGTATATATATTTTATACAAATTTACGTTATTTTAAGTGTATTTGTTTATATATTTTCATTCAAATTTACATTATTTGATGTGTATTTTGTATATGTATTTCAATACAAATTTACCTAATTTTATGTGTATTTTGTATATTTCTTTTCAAACAAATTTAAATTATTTTTGTGTATTTTTGTATATAGTTTTATACAAATTTAGGTTATTTTATGTACGCATTTACATTATTTAGTGTGTTTTGAATATATATTTTTTTGCAAATTTACTTTATTTATGTGCATTTTTGTACATATATTTTTATCGAAATTTGTCTTATTTGTATATGTTTTCTCATACAAATTTACATTATTTTATTGCTATTTTGTTTATTTATTTTGATACGAATTACATGATTATATGTGTATTTTGTACATATTTTTTATACGTATTTACTTTACTTAATGTGTATTTTGTTTATATATTTTTAAACAAATCTACGTTATTATATGTATTTGTATAAATATTTTGATACAGATTTACATTATTTTATGTATTTTGTATGTACATTCCAAATCAAATTTAGCTCATTTTAGCTGTATTTTGTATATATATTTTCATACAAGTTTAATTACTTCTGTGTATTTTTGTATATAGTTTTATACAAATTTACGATATTTTATGTGTATTTTGTATATTTATATTTATACAAATACACATTCTTTTACTGGTATTTTTTTATTTTTTTTATACGATTTTTATGTATTTTTTGTATTCATTTTTTTATACGTATTTACTTCATTTTATGTGTATATATTTTTATAGAAATCTACGCTATTTTATGTGTATTTTACAAATACACATTCTTTTATTGGTATATTGTTAATTTACATTTATACGAATTTACATTATTTTATGTGTATTTTGTATACATTTTTTTAATACGTATATACTTAATATTATGAGTATTTTGTATATGTATTTTTATAGAAATCTACGTTATTTTATGTGTATTCGTATATATATTTTGAAACAAATTTACATTATTTTATATGTATTTTGCATATCTATTTCAATACAAATTTACCTTATTGCATCTGCATTTTGTATATTTATTTTAATACAAATTCAAATATTTTATGTGTATTTTGGTATCAATATTTTTATAAAAAATGCGTTATTTTATAGGTATTTTGCATCTTAATTTTCATACAAATTTACATTATTTTATTAATATTCTGTGTATATATTTTGATACGATTTTACATTATTCTATTTGTGTTTCGTATATATTTTTTTATACATATTTACATTATTTAATGTGTATTTTGATTATATATTTCATACAAATTTACGTTATTATATGTGTATTTGTTTATATGTTTTCTTTCAAATTTACATTATTTTATATGTATTTTGTATATGTATTTCAATACAAATTAACCTAATTTTATGTGTATTTTGTATATTTCTTTTCATACAAGTTTAAATTGTTTTTGTGTATTTTTGTATATAGTTTTATACAAATTTAGGTTATTAATTTTTATGTACGCATTTACATTATTTAATGTGTGATTTGTATATATATTTTTATCCAAAGTTACTTTATTTTACGTTCATTTTTGGACATATATTTTTTTGGAAATCAGCGTTATTTTATATGTATATGTATATGTTTTCTCATACAAATTTACATTATTTTATTGATATTTTGTTTATTTAGTTTGATACGAATTACAAGATTATATGTGTATTTTGTACATATTTTTTATACGTAGTTACATTACTTAATGTGTATTTTGTTTATATAATTTTAAACAAATTTACGTTATTATATGTATTTTTATAAATATTTTGATACAAATTTACATTATTTTATGTATTTTCTATATACATTTCAAATCAAATTTAGCTTATTTTATCTGTATTTTGTATATCTATTTTCATACGAATTTAATAACTTCTGTGTATTTTTGTATATAGTTTTATACAAATTTACGTTATTTTATGTGTATTTTGTATATTTATATTTATACAAATACACATTCGTTTATTGGTATTTTGTTTTTTATTTTAATACGAATTTACATTATTTTATGTGTATTTTGAATACATTTTCTTATTCGTATTTACTTCATTTTATGTGTATTTTGTATATATATTTTTATACAAATCTACGTTATTTTATGTGTATTCGTATATATATTTTGAAACAAATTTACATTGTTTTATATGTATTTTGCATATCTATTTCAATACAGATTTACCTTATTGTATGTGTATTTTGTATATTTATTTTAATACATATACACATTTTTTATTGATATTTTAATTATTTATTTCGACACGAATTTACATTATTTAATGTGTATTTTGTATAAATATTTTTATACGTATTTACAACAATTCATGTGTATTTTGTATATATATTTCTTTAGAAATCTACGTTATTTTATGTGTATTAGTATATATATTTTGAAACAAATCTACATTTTTTTATGTGTATTTTGTATATATATTTCATTATAAATTTGCCTTATTTTAAGTTGATTTTTATATCTATTTTCATTCAAATTGAAATCATTTTATATGTATATATTTATTTGTATTTACGTTATTTTATGTGTATTTTCTATATATATTTTCTTTCAAAATTACATTATTTTATCGGTATTTTGTTCATTTATTTCGATACGAATTTAGATTATTTCATGTGTATTTTCTATACATATACATATAGAGTAAATTTCTATGAAAATATATATTCAAAATACATATAAAATTATGTAAATAAGTATAAAAATATATATATCAAATACACTTAAAAAAATGAAAATTCGTATCAAAATTAATAAATAAAATTCCGATAAAAGAACGTAAACTCGAATTAAAATAAATAAACAAAATACCAATAAAAGAATGTGTATTTGGATAAATATAAATATACAAAATACCCATACAAAATAAACATAAAATAAGGTAGATTTGTAATAAAATATATGTACAAAATACACATAAAATAATGTAAATTTATATGAAAATATATATACAAATACACATAAAATACCATGAATTTGTATAAAAATATATATTCAAAATAAATATTAAATAATGGAAAAGCATATAAAAATATATATACAAAGTACATATAAAATAATGTAAATTCGTATCAATATAAATCAACAAAACACCAATAAAATAATATATATTTGAATGAAAATAAATTTACAAAATAAACATAGTATAACTAAAATTTGTATTAAAATATATACAAAAATACATAGAAATAATTTGAGTTTGTTTGAAAATAGATATACAAAATACATATAAAAGTATATAAATTTCTTTTGAAATGTATATACAAAATATCCATAAAATATTGTAAATTTATGTCAAAATATATAAACAAATACACATAAAATAACGTAAATTTGTATGAAAAATATATAAAAAATACACATAGAATAATGTCAATTCCTATCAAAATGAATGAGCAGAATATCAATAAAATAATGTAAATTTGTATGAAAATAAAGATGCTAAATACCCAAAAAATAAAGCATACAAATACAGATACAAAAATACACATCGAATAATTAAATTTGTATTAAAATTAATATACAAAATGCGTATATAATAAGGTAAATTTGTATTGAAAAAATATGCAACATACACGTTTACTCATACAAATTTATATTATTTTATTCGTATTTTGTTTATTTATTTTGATACGAATTACATGATTATATGTGTATTTTGTACATATTTTTTTATACGTATTTACATTATTTAATGTGTATTTTGTTTATATATTTTCATACAAATTTACGTAATTATATGTGTATTTGTATAAATATTTTGATACAAATTTACTTTATTTCATGTATTTTGTATATATATTTCAATTCAAATTTAGCTTATTTCGTGTGTATTTTGTATATATTTTCATACAAATTTAATTACTTCTGTGTATTTTTGTATATAGTTTTATATAAATATACGTTATTTTATGTGTATTTTGTATATTTATATTCATACAAATACACATTCTTTTATTGGTATTTTGTTTATTTATTTTGATACGAATTTACATTATTTTATGATGTATATTTTATCCAAATTTACATTATTTTATGTGTATTTGTTTATATATTTTCATACATATTTACACTATTTTATGTGTTTTTTGTATATATATTTTTCTACGTATTTAAATTATTTTATGTGTATTTTGTATATACATTTTCATAAAAAAATTACGTTATTTTATTGTGTGTATAAGTATATATTTTGATACAAATTTTATACAAATTCATGTTATTTAATGTGTATTTCTATATATATTTTCATACATATTTATATTATTTTATGTGTATTTTTTCATATATTTCATTACAAATTTACCTTATTTTATGTTCATTTTGTATATTTATTTCATTCAATTTTAAATTATTTTATGTGTATATTTGTATTTGTATTTAGGTTGTTTTATGTGTATTTTGTATAATACTTTCATCCAAAATTACATTATTTTATTAGTATTTCTTAATTTAATTCGATACGAATTTAAATTATCTCATAGGTATTTTGTATACACATTTTTATACTCATTTACATTATCTAATGTGCGTTTTGTATATATATTGTTATGCAAATTTATTTAATGTTCATTTTTGTACATATATTTTTATAGAAATTTGCGTTATTTTATGTATATAGTTTTATATAAATTTACGTTATTTTACGTGCATTTTGTATATTTATATTTATACAAATACATATTCTTTTATTGGTATATTGTTTATTTACATTTATACGAATTTACATTATTTTATGTGTATTTTGTATACATTTTTTTATACGTATTTACTTAATTTTATGTGTATTTTGTATATGTATTTTTATAGAAATCTATACAAATTTTAGTTATGTTATGTGTATTTTGTAAATCTATTTTCATTCAAATATATATTATTTTATTGGTATTTTGTTGATTTATATTGATACGAATTTACATTATTTTATATGTACTTTGTATATATATTTTTATACGCATTTATATTATTTAATATTTATTTTGAATATATAATTTTATACAAACTCATGGTATTTTATGTGTATTTGTATATATATTTTCATATAAATTTACATTATTTTATGTGTATTTTGTACATATATTTCATTACAAATTTACCTTATTTTTTGTTTATTTTTTATGTGTAATTTGTACATTTATATTTATACAAATACACATTCTTTTATTGGTATTTTTTTTATTTATTTTGTTTCGAATTTACATTATTTTATGTGTATTTTGTTTACATTTTTTATACGTATTTACTTAATTTTATGTGTATTTTGTATATATATTTTTATAGAAATCTACGTTATTTTATGTGAATTCGTATATATATTTTGAAACAAACTTACGTTGTTTTATATGTATTTTTTGCATATCTCTTTCAATAGAAGTTTAACTTATTGTATGTGCATTTTGTATATCTATTTCAATACAAATTTAAATATTTTATGTGTATACAGGTACAAAAAATACATAAAATAATGCAGATTTGTATGAAATGAAAACAAATACATTTTATATAAAATATATATACAAAATACACATAGAATAATGTAAAATCATATTAAAATAAATACACAGAATATCAATAAAATAATGTAAATTTGTATGAAAATAAAGATGGAAAATACCCATAAAATAAAGCATACTTTTATAAAAATACATATACAAAAATACACATAGATTAATCAAATTTGTATTAAAATTAATATACAAAATACACATACAATAAGGTAAATTTGTATTGAAAAAATATGCAAAATACACATAAGACAATGTAAATTTGTTTCAAAATATATATACGAATACACATAAAATAACGCAGATTTCTATAGAAATATATATACAAAATACACTTGAAATAATGTAAATACGTATAAAAATATATATACAAAATACACATTAAATAATGTTAATTCGTGTCAAAATAAATAAACAAAATATCATGAAAAGAATGTGTATTTGTTTGAAAATAGATATACAAAATACACATAAAATAACCTAAATTTGTATAAAACTATAAACAAAAATACACAAAAATAATTTAAACTTTTATGAAAATAAATATACAAAAAACATATAAAATTAGGTAAATTTGTATTGAAATACATATACAAAATACACAAAATAATGTTAATTTGAATGAAAATATATAAACATATAGACTTAAAATAACGTAAATTTGTATCAAATATATATACAAAAAACACATTAAATAATGTAAATATGTATAAAAAAGTATATATAAAACACAAATAAAATAATGTAAAATCGTATCAAAATAAATACAGAAAATATTAATAAATTAATTAAATTTGTATGAAAATTATGATGCAAAATACCCATTAAATAACGCATTTTTTATAAAAATATATATACGAAAAAACAAAAAATATTTAATTTTGTATTAAAATAAATAGATATACAAAATACACATAAAATAAGCTAAATTAAATGAAAAATATATACAAAATACACATAGAATAATGTAAAATCGTATCAAAATAAATACACAGAATATCAATAAAATAATGTAATTTTGTATGAAAATAAAGATGCAAAATACCCATAAAATAAAGCATATTTTTATAAAAATACATATACAAAAATACACATAGAATAATTAAATATGTATTAAAATTAATTTTCAAAATGCACGTACAATAAGGTAAATTTGTATTGAAAAAATATACAAAATGCACATTAAAGCGTAAATTTGTTTAAAAATCTATATACGAATACACATAAAATGACGTAGATTTCTATAGAAATATATATACAAAATACACATGAAATGATGTAAATACGTATAAAAATATATATATACAAAATACACATTAAATAATTAAAATTCTCGTCAAAATAAATAAACAAAATATCAATAAAAGAATGTGTGTTTGTATGAAAATAGATATACAAAATACTCATAAAATAACCTAAGTTTGTATAAAACTATATACAAAATTACTCAAAAATAATTTAAATTTGTATGAAAATAAATATTCAAAATACACATAAAATTATGTAAATTTGTATTGAAATACATATACAAAATACACATAAAATAATGGAAATTTGAATGAAAATATATAAACATATACACTTAAAATAACGTAAATTTGTATCAAATATATATACAAAATACTAATTAAATAATGTAAATATGTATAAAAAAATATATACAAAACACAAATAGAATAATGTAAAATCGTATCAAAATAAATACACAGAATATTAATTAAATAATGTAAATTTGTATGAAAATAAAGATGCAAAATAGCCATAAAATAACGTATTTTTTATAAAAATATATATACCAAAATACACATAAAATATTAAAATTTGTATTAAAATAAATATGAAAAATGCACATACTGTAAGGGAAATTTGTATTGAAATAGATATGCAAAATACATATAAAACAATGTAAATTTGTTTCAAAATATATATACGAATACACATAAAATAACGTTGATTTCTATAAAAATATATACAAAATACACATAAAATGAAGTAAATAGGTATAAAAAAACGAATACAAAATACACATAAAAATCGTATCAAAATAAATAAACAAAATACCAGTAAAAGAATGTGTTTTTGTATAAATATAAATATACAAAATACACATAAAATATCGTAAATTTGTATAAAACTATATACAAAAATACACAGAACAAATACACATTCTTTTATTGGTATTTTGTTTATTTATTTTGTTTCGAATTTATATTATTATATATGTATTTTGTTTACATTTTTTTATTCGTATTTACCTAATTTTATGAGTATTTTGTATATATATTTTTACAGAAATCTACGTTATTTTATGTGTATTCGTATATATATTTTGAAACAAATTTACTATTTTTTATATGTATTTTTGCATATCTCTTTCAACCTTATTGTATGTGCATTTTGTATATTTATTTCAATACAAATTTAAATATTTTATGTGTATTTTGGTATATATATTTTTATAAGAAATGCGCTATTTGATGGGAGTTTTGCATCTTTATTTTCATACAAATTTACATTATTTTATTAATATTCGGTGTATTTATTTTGATACGATTTTACATTATTCTATTTGTTTTTTGTATATATTTCATACAAATTTATTATCTATTATTTATTTTCATACAAATACACATTCTTTTCATGATATTTTGTTTATTTATTTTGTCACGAATTTACAATACTTAATATGTATTTTATATATATATTTTTATACGTATTTACATAATTTCATGTGTATTTTGTATATATATTTCTATAGAAATCTACGTTATTTTATGTGTATTCGTATATATATTTTGAAACAAATTTACACTGTTTTATTTGTATTTTGCGTTTTTTTTCAATACAAATTTACCTTATTGTATGTATGCATTTTTTATATTAATTTTAATACAAATTTAATTATTCTATGTGTATTTTTGTTAATGTATTTAAAAAAAAATATGCTTTATCATATAGGTATTTTGCATCTTTATTTTCATACAAATTTAAATTATTTTATTGATATTCTGTATACCTATTTTGATACGATTTTACATTATTCTATGTATAACAAAAATAAATACAGAATACACAAAAATGGATATGCAATATACATATAAACAATGTAATAAGGTAGATTTCTATAAAAATATATATACAAAATACACATAAAATTAAGTAAATACGTATAAAAAATGTATACAAAATACACATAAAATAATGTAAATTAGTATCAAAATAAATAAACAAAATACCAATAAAAGAATGTGTATTTGTATAAATATATATATATATATATATATATATATATATATATATATATATATATATATATATATATATATATATATATATATATATATATATATATATATATATATATACAAAATACACATTAAATAATATAAATTTGTTTAAAACTATAAAAAATACACATGAAATGATGTAAATACGTATAAAAATATATATACAAAATACACATTAAATAATGTAAATTCGCCTCAAAATAAATAAACAAAATATCAATAAAAGAATGTGTATTTGTATGAAAACAGATATTCAAAATACACATAAAATAACCTAAATTTGTATCAAACTATATGCAAAAATACACAAAAATATTTTAAATTTGTATGAAAATAAATATACAAAATACACATAAAATTAGGTAAATTTCTATTGAAATACATACACAAAATACACATAAAATAATGTAAATTTGAATGAAAATACATAAACAAATACACTTAAAATAACGTAAATTTGTATAAAAAAAATATGTACAAAACACAAATAGAATAATGTAAAATCGTATCAAAATAAATACACAGAATATTAATAAAATAATGTAAATTTGTATGAAAATAAAGAAGCAAAATACCCATAAAATAACGCATTTTTTTATTTATAAAAATATATATACCAAAATACACATCAAAAATTAGATTTGTATTAAAATAAATATACAAAAAAACATACAATAAGGTAAATTTGTATTGAAATAGATATGCAAAATACATATAAAACAATGTAAATTTGTTTCAAAATACATATACGAATACACACAAAAGAACGTAGATTTCTATAAAAATATATATACAAAATACACATAAAATGTAGTAAATACGTATAAAAAAATGTATACAAAAAACACATAAAATAATGTAAATTCGTATCAAAATAAATAAACAAAATAGCAATAAAAGAATGTGTATTTGTATAAATATAAATATACAAAATACACATAAAATAACGTAAATTTATATAAAACTATATACAAAAATACACAGAAGTAATTAAATTTGTATGAAAATATATACAAAATACACCCGAAATAAGCTAAATTTGAATTGAAATATATATACAAAATACATGAAATAAAGTAAATTTGTATCAAAATATTTATACAAATACACATATAATAACGTAAATTTGTATGAAAATATATAAACAAAATACACATTAAATAATGTAAATACGTATAAAAATATGTACAAAATACATATAATCAGGTAATTCGTATCAAAATAAATAAACAAAATACCAATAAAATAATATAAATTTGTATGAGTAAACGTGTATGTTGTATATTTTTTTCAATACAAATTTACCTTATTATATACGCATTTTGTATATTAATTTTAATACAAATTTAATTATTCGATGTGTATTTTGTATCTGTATTTTTATAAACATATGCTTTATTTTTTGGGTATTTTGCATCTTTATTTTCATACAAATTTACATTATTTTATTGATATTCTGCTCATTTATTTTGATACGAATTGACATTATTCTATGTGTATTTTGTATATATTTTTCATACAAATTTACGTTATTTTATGTGTATTTGCTTATATATTTTGACACAAATTTACAATATTTTATGGGTATTTTGTATATACATTTCAAAAGAAATTTACCTAGTTTTATGTGTATTTTGTATATCTATTTTCATACAAACTCAAATTATTTCTATGTATTTTTTTATATATTTTAATACAAATTTTAATTATGTTATGAGTATTTTGTAAATTTATTTTCATTCAAATATATATTAATTTATTTGTGTTTTGTTGATTTATATTAATACAAATTTACATTATTTTATATGTACTTTGTATATATATTTTTATACGCTTTTACATTATTTAATATTTATTTTGAATATATATTTTTATAAAAATTCATGATATTTTATGTGTATTTGTATATATATTTTTATATAAATTTACATTATTTTATGTGTATTTTGTACATATATTTTTTTACAAATCTACCTTATTTTATGTTTATTTTGTATGTGTATTTTGTATTTATATTTATCTAAATACACATTCTTTTATTGGTATTTTGTTTATTTATTTTAATTCGAATTTACATTATTTTATGTGTATTTTGTATACATTTTTTTATACGTATTTACTTAATTTTATGTGTATTTTGTATATATATTTTTATTGAAATCTACGTTTTTTTATTTGTATTCGTATATATATTTTGAAACAAATTTACATTGTTTTTTTTTGTACATGTATTTAAATACAAATTTAACTAGTTATATGTGTATTTTGTATATGTATTTTGTATGTATATTTTCATAGAAATTTACTCTATTTTATGAGTATTCGTATATATATTTTGATACAAATTTACATTATTAATGTGTATTTTGCATATCTATTTCAATACAAATTTACTTTATTGTACGTACATTTTGTATATTTATTTTAATACAAATTTAATCATTTTATATGTATTTTTGTATATATATTTTTATGCAAATATGCGTTATTATATGGATATTTTCCATCTTTATTTTCATACAAATTTACATTATTTTATTGATATTCTCTTTATTTATTTTGATACGATTTAACATTATTCTATGTGTTTTTTGTATATATATTTTTTATACATATTTACATTATTTAATGTTCATTTTGTATATATATTTTATCCAAATTTACATTATTTTATGTGTATTTGTTTATATATTTTCATACAAATTTACATTATTTTATGTGTTTTTTGTAAATAAATTTTTCTACGTATTTAAATTATTTTATGTGTATTTTGTATATACATTTTCATTAAAAAATTACGTTATTTTATTGTGTGTATCAATATATATTTTGATACAAATTTTATACAAATTCATGTTATTTAATGTGTATTTGTATATATATTTTCATACAAATTTATATTATCTTATGTGTATTTTTTCATATATTTCATTACAAATTTACCTTATTTCATGTTTATTTTGTATATTTATTTTATTCAATTTTAAATTATTTTGAGTATATTTGTATTTGTATTTAGGTTATTTTATGTGTATTTCGTATATATATTTTCATCCAAAATTACATTATTTTATTGATATTTTCTTAATTTAATTCGATACGAATTTCGATTATTTCATAGGTATTTTGAATACATATTTTTATGCAAATTTATTTTGTTAATTTTTTTACATATATTTTTATAGAAATTTGCGTTATTTTATGTATATACCTTTATATAAGTTTACATTATTTTATGTGCATTTTGTATATTTATATTTATACAAATACACATTCTTTTATTGGTATATTGCTTATTTACATTTATACGAATTTACATTATTTTATGTGTATTTTGTATACTTTTTTTATACGTATTTATTTAATATTATGTGTATTTTGTATATGTATTTTTATAGAAATCTACGTTATTTTATGTGTATTCGTATATATATTTTGAAACAAATTTACATTATTTTATATGTATTTTGCATATCTATTTCAATTCAAATTTACCTTATTGTATGTGCATTTTGTATATTTATTTTAATGCAAATTCAAATATTTTATGTGTATTTTGGTATCAATATTTAAAAAAAAATGTGTTATTTTATAGGTATTTTGCATCTTAATTTTCATACAAATTTACATTATTTTATTAATATTCTGTGTATATATTTTGATACGATTTTACATTATTCTATTTATGTTTTGTATATATTTTTTTATACATATTTACATTATTTAATGTGTATTTTGTATATATATTTCATACAAATTTATGTTATTATATGTGTATTTGTTTATATATTTTCTTTCAAATTTACATTATTTATGTGTATTTGGATATGTATTTCAATAGAAATTAACCTAATTTTATGTGTATTTTGTATATTTCTCTTCATACAAATTTAAATTATTTTTGTGTCTTTATGTATATAATTTTATACAAATTTAAGTTATTTTATGTACGCATTTACATTATTTAATGTGTGTTTTGTATATATATTTTTATCCAAAGTTAATTTATTTTACGTTCACTTTTGGACATATATTTTAATAGAAATTAGCGTTATTTTATATGTGTTTGTATATGTTTTCTCATACAAATTTACACTATTTTATTGATATTTTGTTTATTTAGTTTGATACGAATTACATGATTATATGTGTATTTTGTACATATTTTTTATACGTATTTACATTACTTAATGTGTATTTTGTTTATATATTTTTAAACAAATTTACGTTATTATATGTATTTTTATAAATATTTTGATACAAATTTACATTATTTTATGCATTTTGTATATACATTTCAATTCAAATTTAGCTTATTTTATCTGTATTTTGTATATCTATTTTCATAGGAATTTAATTACTTCTGTGTATTTTTGTATATAGTTTTATACAAATCTACGTTATTTTATGTGTATTTTGTATATTTATATTTATACAAATACACATTCTTTTATTGGTATTTTGTTTATTTATTTTGATGCGAATTTACATTATTTTATGTGTCTTTTGTATACATTTTTTTATACGTATTTACTTCATTTTACGTGTATTTTGTATATATATTTTTATAGAAATCTACGTTATTTTATGTGTATTCGTATATATATTTTGAAACAAATTTACATTGTTTTATATGTATTTTGCATATCTATTTCAATACAGATTTACCTTATTGTATGTGTATTTTGTATATTTATTTTAATACAAATAATTTTTTTTATGTGTATTTTTGTATATATATTTAAAAAAAATGCGTTATTTTATGGGTATTTTGCTTCTTTATTTTCATACAAATTTACATTATTTTATTAATATTCTGAGTATTTATTTTGATACGATTTTACATTATTCTATTTGTGTTTTGTATATATTTTTTTTATACAAATTTACGTTATTTTAAGTGTATTTGTTTATGTATTTTCATTCAAATTTACAGTATTTTATGTGTATTTTGTATATGTATTTCAATACAAATTTACCTATTTTTATATGTTTTTTGTATATTTATTTTCATACAAATTTAAATTATTTTTTGTGTATTTTTGTATATAGTTTTATACAAATTTATGTTATCTTATGTGTATTTTGTATATTTATTTTCATACAAATACACATTCTTTTATTGACATTTTGTTTATTTATTTTGACGCGAATTTACATTATTTAATGTGTATTTTGTATATATATTTTTATACGTATTTACATCCTTTCATGTGTATTTTGTATATTTATAAAAAATGCGTTATTTTATGGGTATTTTGCATCTTTATTTTCATACAAATTTACATTATTTTATTTACATTCTGTGTATTTATTTTAATACGATTTTACATTATTCTATTTGTGTTTTGTATATGTATTTTTTATACATATTTTCATTATTTAATGAGTATTTTTTATATATATTTTATACAAATTTATGTTAATTTATGTGTATTTGTTTGTATATTTTCATTCAAATTTACATTATTTTATGTGTATTTTGTGTATGTATTTCTTTACAAATTTACCTAATTTTATGTGTATTTTGTATATTTATTTTCAAACAAATTTAACTTATGTTTGTGTATTTTTATATATAGTTTTATACAAATTTACGTTATTTTATGTGTATTTTGTATATTTATTTTCATACAAATACACATTCTTTTATTGATATTTTAATTATTTATTTTGACACGAATTTACATTATTTTATACGTATTTACATCATTTCATGTGTATTTTGTATATATATTTCTTTAGAAATCTACGTTATTTTATGTGTATTCGTATATATATTTTGAAATTATAAATTTGCCTTATTGTATGTGCATTTTGTATATTTATTTTAATGCAAATTCAAATATTTTATGTGTATTTTGGTATCAATATTTAAAAAAAAAAATGCGTTATTTTATAGGTATTTTGCATCTTAATTTTCATACAAATTTACATTATTTTATTAATATTCTGTGTATATATTTTGATACGATTTTACATTATTCTATTTATGTTTTGTATATATTTTTTTATACATATTTACATTATTTAATGTGTATTTTGTATATATATTTCATACAAATTTATGTTATTATATGTGTATTTGTTTATATATTTTCTTTCAAATTTACATTATTTATGTGTATTTGGATATGTATTTCAATAGAAATTAACCTAATTTTATGTGTACAAAAATACACAAAATAATTAAATTTGCATCAAAATAAATATACAAAAGGCACATACAATAAAGAAAATTTGTATTGAAATAGATATGCGAAATACACATAAATAATATAAATTTGTATCAAAATTTATATACGAATACACATAAAATAGAGTAAATTTCTATGAAAATATATATTCAAAATACTTATAAAATTATGTAAACAAGTATAAAAATATATATATCACATACACATAAAATAATGAAAATTCGTATCAAAATAAATAAACAAAATTCCGATAAAAGAACGTATATTTGTAGGAAAATAAATATACAAAATACACATAAAATTACGAAAATTTGAATAAAAATATATACTAAAATACACAAAATTAATTTCGATTTGTATGAAAATAGATATACATAATACACATTTAATTAGTTAAATTTTCATTTAAATACATGTACAAAATACACATGAAATAAAGTAAATTTGTATGAAATGAAAACAAATTCACATATAATAACGTTCATTTGTTTGAAATATATATAAAAAATATACATAGAATAATGTAAAATCGTATCAAAATAAATACACAGAATATCAATAAAATAAAATAAATTTGTATGAAAACAAAGATTCAAAATACTCATAAAATAAAGCATTTTTTTTATGAAAATACATATACAAAAATACACATAGAAGAATTAAATTTGTATTATTTTATATGTACTTTGTATATATATTTTTATACGCATTTACATTATTTAACATTTATTTAATTTAATTACTTCTGTGTATTTTTGTATATAGTTTAATACAAATTTACGATATTTTATGTGTATTTTGTATATTTATATTTATACAAATACACATTCTTTTATTGGTATTTTGTTTATTTATTTTGATACGATTTTACATTATTTTATGTGTATTTTGTATTCATTTTTTTATACGTGTTTATTTCATTTTATGTGTATTTTGTATATATTTTTATAGAAATCTACGTTATTTTATGTGTATTCGTATATATATTTTGAAACAAATTTACATTGTTTTATATGTATTTTGCATATCTATTTCAATTCAAACTTACAAAAATGCACATAAAATAAAGTCAATTTGCATTAAAATATATATACAAAACACACATTAAATAATGTAAATGCGTACATAAAATAACCTAAATTTGTATAAAACTATATACAAAAATACTCATAAATAATTAAAATTTGTATGAAGAGAAATATACAAAATACACATAAAATTAGGTAAATTTGTATTGAAATACATATACAAAATACACATAAAATAATGTAAATTTGAATGAAAATATATAAACAAATACACTTAAATAACGTAAATTTTTATAAAATATATATGCAAGATACACATTAAATAATGTAAATGTGTATAAAAAAAATATATACAAAAAAGAAATAGAATAATGTTAAATCGTATCAAAATAAATACAGAGAATATCAACAAAATAGTGTAAATTTGTATGAAAAGAAAGATGCAAAATTCCCATAAAATAGCGCACTTTTTCTAAAAATATATATACCAAAATACACATAAAATATTTAAATTTGTATTGAAATAAATATACAAAATGCATATACAGTAAGGTAAATTTGTATTGAAAGAGATATTTTATGTGTATTATGATTATTATTATTCTTTTATTATTCTTTTCATACAAATTTACATTATTTTATTGATATTCTGCATATTTATATTGATATGATTTTACATTATTCTATTTCTTTTTTGTATATATTTTTTTATACACATTTACATTATTTAATGTGTATCTTGCATATATATTTTATACAAATTTACGTTATTTTAAGGGTATTTGTTTATATATTTTCATTCAAATTTACAGTATTTTATGTGTATTTTGTATATGTATTTCAATACAAATTTACCTAATTTTATGTGTATTTTGTATATTTCTTTTCATACAAATTTTAAATATTTTTGTGTATTTTTCTATATAGTTTTATACAAATTTAGGTTATTTTATGTACGCATTTACATTATTTAATGTGTGTTTTGTATATATATTCTTATGCAAATTTACTTTATTTTATGTGCATTTTTGTACATATATTTTTTTAGAAATTTGCGTTAATTTATGTGTATTTGTATATGTTTTCTCATACAAATTTACATTATTTTATTCCTATTTTGTTTATTTATTTTGATACGAATGAAAATAGATATACAAAATATACATAAAATAAACTACATTTGTATTGAAATATATATACAAAATACATAAAATAATGTAAATTTGTATCAAAATATTTTAACAGATGCGCATAAAATAACGTAAATTTGTTTTAAAATATACAAAATACACATTAAGTAATGTAAATATGTATAAAAAAATATATACAAAACACAAATAGAATAATGTAAAATCGTATCAAAATAAATACACAGAATATTAATAAAACAATGTAAATTTGAACGAAATTAAAGATGCAAAATACCCATTAAATAACGCATTTTTTTATAAAAATATATATACGAAAATACACATGAAAAAATTAATTTGTATTAAAATAAATATACAAAATACACATACAATAATGTAAATCTGTATTGAAATAGATATGCAAAATAAATATAAAACAATGTAAATTTGTTTCAAAATATATATACGAATACACATAAAATAACGTAGATTTGTATAAAAATATATATATAAAATACACATAAAATGAAGTAAATACGTATAAGAAAATGTATACAAAATACACAAAATAATGTAAATTCGTTTCAAATTCTATTTTTATAAATATAAAGACACAAAAAACACAAAAAATAAACTAAATTTATATAAAACTATATAAATATATATATATATATATATATATATATATATATATATATATATATATATATATATATATATATATATATATATATATATATATATATATATATATATATATATATATATATATACAAAAATACACAGAAGTTATTAAATTCGTATGAAAATAGATATACAAAATACAGATAAAATAAGCTAAATTTGAATTGAAATGTATATACAAAATACATAAAATAATGTAAATTTGTATCAAAATATTTATAAAAATACATATAATAACGTAAATTTGTTTAAAAATATAAAAACAAAATACACATTAAATAATGTAAATACGTATAAAAAATATGTACAAAATACACATATAATCATGTAATTCGTATCAAACTAAATAAACAAAATATCAATAAAATAATGTAAATTTGTATGAGAAAACATATACAAATACATATAAAATAACGCTAATTTCCACAAAAATATATGTCCAAAAATGAACGTAAAATAAAGTAACTTTGGAGAAAAATATATATACAAAAGACACATTAAATAATATAAAAGCGTACATAAAGTAACCTAAATTTGTATAAAACTATTTACAAGAATACACAAAAATAATTTAAATTTGTATGAAGAGAAATATACAAAATACACATAAAATTAGGTTAATTTGTATTGAAATACATATACAAAATACGTATGAAATAATGTAAATTTGAAAGAAAATATATAAACAAATACACATATAATAACGTAAACTTATATGAAATATATATTCAAAATACACATTAAATAATGTATACGTATATGTATAAAAAATATATACAAAACACAAATAGTATAATGTAAAATCGTATCAAAATATATACACAGAATATTTATAAAATAATGTAAATTTGTATGAAAATTAAGATGCAAAACACCTATAAAATAACGCATTTTTTATAAAATTATTGATACCAAAATACACATAAAATATTTGAATTTGTATTAAAATAAATATACAAAATGCACATACAATAATGTAAATTTGTATTGAAATAGATATGCAAAATACATATAAAATAATGTAAATTTGTTTCAAAATATATATACGAATACACATAAAATAACGTAGATTTCTATAAAAATACATATACAAAATACACATAATATTAAGTAAGTACGTATAAAAAAATGTATACAAAATACACATAAAATAATGTAAATTCGTATAAATGTAAATAAACAATATACCAATAAAAGAATTTGTATTTGTATAAATATAAATATACAAAATGCACATAAAATAACGTAAATTTATATATAACTATATACATAAAATAACGCAAATTTCTATAAATATATATGTACAAAAATGAACATTAATTAAATTTTCATAAAATTATATATACAAAACACACATAAGATAATGTAAATGAGTATAAAAATATGTATACAAAATACCTATGAAATAATCTAAACTCGTATCGAATTAAATTAAGAAATACCAATAAAATAATGTAATTTTGGATGAAAATATATATACAAAATACACATAAAATAACCTAAATACAAATACAAATATACACATAAAATAATTTAAAATTGAATGAAATAAATATACAAAATAAACATAAAATAAGGTAAATTTGTAAAGAAATATATGAAAAAATACACATAAAATAATATAAATTTGTATGAAAATATATATACAAATACACATTGAATAACATGAATTTGTATAAAATTTGTATCAAAATATATACTTATACACACAATAAAATAACGTAGTTTTTTTTATGAAAATGTATATACAAAATACACATAAAATAATTTAAATACGTAGAAAAATATATATACAAAAAACACATAAAATAATGTAAATATGTATGAAAATATATAAACAAATACACATAAAATAATATAAATTTAGATAAAATATATATACAAAATGAACATTAAATAATGTAAATATGTATAAAAAAAATATATGCAAAAAACACAGATTATTTCATAGGTATTTTGTATACAAATTTTTATACTCATTTACATTATCTAATGTGTGTTTTGTATATATTTTTTAATGCAAACTAATTTTATGTGCATTTTTGTACATATATTTTTATAGAAACTTAAAACGTTATTTTATGTGTATTTTGTATATGTTTTCTCATACAAATTTACATTATTTAATTAGTTTTTTGTTTATTTATTTTGATACGAATGACTTGATTATTTGTGTATTTTCTAAATATTTTTTTATACGTATTTACATTACTTAATGTGTATTTTGTTTATATAGTTTTTTTTTAACAAATTTACGTTATTATATGTGTATTTGTTAAAAATATTTTGAAACGAATTTACTTTATTTTATGTATTTTGTATATATATTTCAATTCAAATTTAGTTTATTTTGTGTGTATTTTGTATATCTATTTTCATACAAATTTAATTACTTCTGTGTATTTTTGTATATAGTTTTATACAAATTTACGTTATTTTATGTGCATTTTGTATATTTATATTTATACAAATACACATTCTCTTATTGGTATTTTGCTTATTTATATTTTACGAATTTACATTATTTTATGTGTATTTTGTATACCTTTTTGATTCGTATTTACTTAATTTTATTTGTATTTTGTATATATATATTTATAGAAATATACGTTATTTTATGTGTATTCGTATATATATTTTGAAACAAATTTACATTGTTTTAAATGTTTTTTGCATATTTATTTCAATACAAATTTACCTTATTGTGTGTGCATTTTGTATATTTATTTTAATACAAATTCAAATATTTTATGTGTATTTTGGTATATATAATTTTATAAAAAAATGCGTTATTTTATAGGTATTTTGCATCGTAGTTTTCATACAAATGTACATTATTTTATTAATATTCTGTGTATATATTTTGATACGATTTTATATTATACTATTTGTGTTTTGTATATATTTTTTTATTAATATTTTTATTATTTAATGTGTATTTTTTTATATATTTTATACATATTAACGTTATTTTAAGTGTATTTGTTTATATAATTTCATTCAAATTTACATTATTGTAAGTGTATTTTGTATATATATTTCAATACAAATTTACCTAATTTTATGTGTATTTTGTATATTTATTTTCATACAAATTTAAATTCTTTTTGTGTTTTTTTGTATATAAATATAGATAAATTTCTCTGAAAATATATATTCAAAATACATATAAAATTATGTAAATAAGTATAAAAATATATATATCAAATACACAAAAAAAAAGAAAATTCGTATCAAAATAAATAAACAAAATTCCGATAAAAGAACGTATATTTGTATGAAAATAAATATACAAAATACACATAAAATTACGAAAATTTGAATAGAAATATATACAAAAAAACAAAAAAATAAATTTCAATTTGTATGAAAATAGATATACAAAATACACATATAATTAGTTAAGTTTGTATTTAAATACATGTACAAAATACACATAAAATAATGTAAGTTTTTATGAAATGAAAACAAATTCACATAAAATAACGTACATTTGTATACAATAGATATACAAAATATACATAGAATAATGTAAAATCGTATCAAAATAAATACACAGAATATCAATAAAATAATGTAATTTTGTATGAAAATAAAGATGCAAAATAACCATAAAATAAACCATATTTTTTTTAAAAATACATATACAAGAATACACATAGAATAATTAAATTTGTATTAAAATTAATATACAAAATGCACGTACAATAAGGTAAATTTGTATTGAAAAAATATACAAAATGCACATAAAACAATGTATATTTGTTTCAAAATATATATACGAATACACATAAAATAGCGTATATTTCTATAGAAATATATATACAAAATACACATGAAATGACGTAAATACGTATAAAAATATATATACACAATACACATTAAATAATGTAAATTCGCATCAAAATATATAAACAAAATATCAATAAAAGAATGTGTATTTGTATGAAAATAGATATGCAAAATACACATAAAATATTGTAAATTTGTAAAAACTCTATTCAAAAAATACACAAAAATAATTTAAATTTGAATAAAAATATATATACAAAATACACATAAATCTAGTTAAATTTCTATTGAAATACATATACAAAATACACATGAAATAATGTAAATTTTAATGAAAATATATAAACAAATACACTTAAAATAACGTAAATTTGTATGAAATATATATAGAAAATACACATTAAATAATGTAAATATGTATAAAAAAATATTTACAAAACACAAATAGAATAATGTAAAATAGTATCAAAATAAATACACAGAATATTAATAAAATAATGTAAATTTGTATGAATATAAAGATGCAAAATATCCATAAAACAACGCATTTTTTATGAAAATATATATACCAAAATACACATAAAATATTTTAATTTGTATTACAATAAATATACAAAATGCACATTCAATAAGGTAAATTTGTATTGAAATAGATATGCAAAATACACATAAAACAATGTAAATTTGTTTCAAAATATATGTACGAATACAGATAAAATAAAGTAGATTTCTATAAAAATATATATACAAAATACATATAAAATCTAAATTCGTATCAAGTTAAATTAAGAAAATAACAATAAAATAATGTAATTTTGGATGAAAATATATATAGAAAACACACATAAAATAACCTAAATACAAATACAAATATACACATTAAATAATTTAAAATTTAATGAAATAAATATACAAAATATATCTAAGAATACACATAAAATAATATAAATTTGTATGAAAATATATATACAAATACACATAAAATAACATGAATTTGTATAAAATTTGTTTCAAAATATATACGAATACACACAATAAAATAACGTAAATTTTTATGAAAATGTATATATAAAATACACATAAAATAGTTTAAATACGTAGAAAAATATATATACAAAATACACATAAAATAATGTAAATTAGTAAAAAATTAAATACACAAAATTCCAATAAAAGAATGTATATTTGTAGGAAAATATATATACAAAAAACAAATAAAATAACTAAAATATGAATAAAAATATATTCAAAAAATACACACAAATAATTTAAATTTGTATGAAAATAGATATGCAAAATACACATAAAGTTAGGCAAATTTGTATTGAAATACATTTACAAAAATCATATAGAATAATGTATATTTGTATGAAAATATATAAACAATTACATATAAAATCACGTAAATTTGGATAAAATATATATATACAAAATATACATTAAATATTTAAAATATGTATAAAAATATATTATATTATATATATTTTTATTGGTATTTGCGTTATTTATGTGTATTTTGTATATGTTTTCTCATAGAAATTTACATTATTTTATTGGTATTTTGTCTATTTATTTTGATACGAATTACATGATTATTTGTGTATTTTTAAAAAAAATTTTATACGTATTTACATTATTTAATGTGTATTTTGTTTATATATTTTTATACAAATTTACGTTATTATATGTGTATTTGTATTGGTATTTTGATACAAATTTACATTATTTTATGTATTTTGTATATATATTTCAATTCAAATTTAGCTTATTTTATGTGTATTTTGTATATCTATTTATTTTAATACAGAATCAAATATTTTATGTTTTTTCGTATATATATTTTTATAAAAAATGCGTTATTTTATGGGTATTTTGCATCTTAATTTTCATACAAATTTACATTATTTAATTAATATTTTCTGTATTTATTTTGATACGATTTTACATTATTTTATTTGTGTTTTGTATATATTTTTTTATACATATTTACATTATTTAATGTTTTTTTTTGTATATATATTTGATACAAATTTACGTAATTTTAAGTCTATATGTTTATATATTTTCATTCAAATTTACATTATTTTCAGTGTATTTTGTTTATGTATTTCAATACAAATTTACTTATTTCTATATGTTTTTTGTATATTTATTTTCATACAAGTTTAAATTATTTTTGTGTATTTTTATATATAGTTTTATACAAATTTAGGTTATTTTATGTGTATTTTGTATATCTATTTTCATACAAATACACATTCTTTTCATGATATTTTGTTTATTTATTTTGACACGAATTAACATTATTTAATGTGATTTTGTATATATATTTTTATACGTATTTACATTATTTCAAGTGTATTTTGTATATATATTTCTATAGAAATCTGCGTTATTTTATGTGTATTCGTATATATATTTTGAAACAAATTTACATTGTTTTATGTGTATTTTGCATATTTTTTCAATACAAATTTACCTTATTGTATGTGCATTTTGTATATTAATTTTAATACAAATTTGATTAATCTATGTGTATTTCTGTATATGTATTTTTATAAAAATATGCTTTATTTCATGGGTATTTACATTATTTTATTGATATTCTGTGTATTTATTTTGATATATTTTTACATTATTCTATGTGTATTTTGTATATATATTTTATATAAAATGTATTTGTTTTCATTTCATACAAATCTACATTATTTTATGTGTTTTTTGTACATGTATTTAAATACAAATTTAACTAGTTATATGTGTATTTTGTATATCTATTTTGTATGTATATTTTCATAGAAATTTACTCTATTTTATGAGTATTCGTATATATATTTTGATACAAATTTACATTATTAATGTGTATTTTGCATATCTATTTCAATACAAATTTACTTTATTGTACGTGCATTTTGTATATTTATTTTAATACAAATTAAATTATTTTATATATATTTTTGTATATATATTTTTATGCAAATATGCGTTATTATATGGATATTTTGCATCTTTATTTTCAAACAAATTTACATTATTTTATTGATATTCTCTTTATTTATTTTGATACGATTTAACATTATTCTATGTGTTTTTTGTATATATTTTTTTATACATATTTACATTATTTAATGTTCATTTTGTATATATATTTTATCCAAATTTACATTATTTTATGTGTATTTGTTTATATATTTTCACACATATTTACATTATTTTATGTGTTTTTTGTATATATATTTTTCTACGTATTCAAATTATTTTATGTGTATTTTGTATATACATTTTCATAAAAAAATTAGGTTATTTTATTGTGTGTATAAGTATATATTTTGATACAAATTTTATACAAATTCATGTTATTTAATGTGTATTTGTATATACATTTTCATACAAATTTATATTATTTTATGTGTATTTTTTCATATATTTCATTATAAATTTACCTTATTTTATGTTTATTTTGTATATTTATTTCATTCAATTTTAAATTATTTTATGTGTAGATTTGTATTTGTATTTAGGTTATTTTATGTGTATTTTGTATATATATTTTCATCCAAAATTACATTATTTTATTGGTATTTCTTAATTTAATTCGATACGAATTTAGATTATTTCATAGGTATTTTGTATACATATTTTTATACTCATTTACATTATCTAATGTGTGTTTTGTATATACATTTTTATGCAAATTTATCTAATGTTCATTTTTGTACATATATTTTTATAGAAATTTGCGTTATTTTATGTATATAGTTTGATATAAATTTACGTTATTTTATGTGCATTTTGTATATTTATATTTATACAAATACACATTCTTTTATTGGTATATTGTTTATTTACATTTATACGTATTTACCTAATTTTATGTGTATTTTGTATACATTTTTTTATACGTATTTACCTAATTTTATGTGTATTTTGTATATGTATTTTTATAGAAATCTACGTTATTTTATGTGTATTCGTATATATATTTTGAAACAAATTTACATTATTTTATATGTATTTTCCATATCTATTTCAATACAAATTTACCTTATTGTATGTGCATTTTGTATATATAATTTAATACAAGTTCAAATATTTAAGTGTATTTTGGTATCAATAATTTTATAAAAAATGCGTTATTTTATAGGTATTTTGCATCTTAATTTTCATTTTATATGTACTTTGTATATATATTTTTATACGCTCTTACATTATTTAATATTTATTTTGAATATATATTTTTATACAAATTCATGGTATTTTATGTATTTGTATATATATTTTCATATAAATTTACATTATTGTATGTGTATTTTGTACATATATTTTATTACAAATCTACCTTATTTTATGTTTATTTTGTATGTGTATTTTGTATATTTATATTTATCCAAATACACATTCTTTTATTGGTATTTTGTTTATTTATTTTAATTCGAATTTACATTATTTTATGTGTATTTTGAATACATTTTTTTTATACGTATTTACTTAATTTTATGTGTATTTTGTATATATATTTTTATAGAAATCTACGTTTTTCTATTTGTATTCGTATATATATTTTGAAACAAATTTACATTGTTTTATATGTTTTTTTGCATATCTCTTTCAATACAAATTTACCTTATTGTATATGCATTTTGTATATTTATTTCAATACAAATTTAAAAATTTTATGTGTATTTTGGTATATATATTTTTATAAGAAATGTGCTATTTTATGGGAATTTTGCATCTTTATTTTCATACAAATTTACATTATTTTATTAATATTCGGTGTATTTATTTTGATACGATTTTACATTATTCTATTTGTTTTTTGTATATACTTTTTTATACATATTTACATTATTTAATTTGAATCTTGCATATATATTTTATACAAATTTATTATCTATTATCTATTTTCATACAAATACACATTCTTTTCATGATATTTTGTTTATTTATTTTGACACGAATTTACATTATTTGATATGTATTTTGTATATATATTTTTATACGTATTTACATAATTTCATATGTATTTTGTATATATATTTCTATAGAAATCTAATTTATTTTATGTGTATTCGTATATATATTTTGAAACAAATTTACATTGTTTTATATGTATTTTTGAATATCTCTTTTAATACAAATTTACCTTACTGTATATGCATTTTGTATATTTATTTCAATACAAATTTAAATATTTTATGTGTATTTTTGTATATATATTTTTATAAAAAAAAGCGATAATTTTTGGGAATTTTGCATCTATATTTTCATACAAATTTACATTATTTTATTGATATTCTGTGTATTTATTTTGATACGATTTTACTTTATTCTATTTGTTTTTTGTATATATTTTTTTATACACATTTACATTATTTAATGTGTATCTTGCATATATATTTTATACAAATTTACGTTATTTTAAGTGAATTTGTTTTTATATTTTCATTCAAATTTACATTTATTTTAATTCGAAATTACATTATTTTATGTGTATTTTATATACATTTTTTTATACGTATTTACCTACTTTTATGTGTATTTTGTATATATATTTTTATAGAAATCTACGTTTTTTTTATTTGTATTCGTATATATATTTTGAAACAAATTTACATTGTTTTATATGTATTTTTGCATATCTCTTTCAATACAAATTTACCTTATTGTATGTGCATTTTGTATATTTATTTCAATGCTAATTTAAATATTTTATAAGAAATGCGCTATTTTATGGGAATTTTGCATCTTTATTTTCATACAAATTTACATTATTTTATTAAATATACGGTGTATTTATTTTGATACGATGTTACATTATTTTATTTGTTTTTTGTATATACATTTTTATACATATTTACATTATTTAATATGTATCTTGCATATATATTTTATACAAATTTATTATCTATTATCTATTTTCATACAAATACACATTCTTTTCATGATATTTTGTTTATTTATTTTGACACGAATTTACATTATTTGATATGTATTTTGTATATATATTTTTATACGTATTTACATAATTTCATATGTATTTTGTATATATATTTCTATAGAAATCTACTTTATTTTATGTGTATTCGTATATATATTTTGAAACAAATTTACATTGTTTTATATGTATTTTTAAATATCTCTTTCAATATAAATTTACCTTACTGTATATGCATTTTGTATATTTATTTCAATACAAATTTAAATATTTTATGTGTATTTTGGTAAATATATTTTTATAAAAAATGCGATAATTTTTAGGAATTTTGCATCTTTATTTTCATACAAATTTACATTATTTTATTGATATTCTGTGTATTTATTTTGATACGATTTTACATTATTCTATTTGTTTTTTGTATATATATTTTTTATACACATTTACATTATTTAATGTGTATCTTGCATATATATTTTATACAAATTTACGTTATTTTAAGTGTATTTGTTTATATATTTTCATTCAAATGTACATTATTTTATGAGTATTTTGTATATGTATTTCAATACAAATCTACCCAATTTTATGTGTATTTTGTATATCTCTTTTCAAACAAATTAAAATTATTTTTGTGTATTTTTGTATATAGTTTTATACAAATTTATGTTATTTTATGTACGCATTTACATTATTTAGTGTGTGTTTTGTATATATATTTTTTTGCAAATTTACTTTATTTTATGTGCATTTTTGTACATATATTTTTATAGAAATCTGCGTTATTTGTATATGTTTTCTCATACAAATTTACATTATTTTATTGCTATTTTGTTTATTTATTTTGATACGAATTACATGGTTATATGTGTATTTTGTACATATTTTTTTATACGTATTTACATTACTTAATGTGTATTTTGTTTATATATTTTTAAACAAATCTACATTATTATATATATTTGTATAAATATTTTGATACAGATTTACATTATTTTATGTATTTTGTATGTACATTTCAATTCAAATTTAGCTTATTTTAGCTGTATTTTGTATATATATTTTCATACAAATTTAATTACTTCAGTGTATTTTTGTATTTAGTTTTATACAAATTTACGATATTTTATGTGTATTTTGTATATTTATATTTTTACAAATAAACATTCTTTTACTGGTATTTTGTTTATTTATTTTGATACGATTTTTGTGTATTTTGTATTCATTTTTTTTATACGTATTTACTTCATTTTATGTGTATTTTGTATATTTTTTTATAGAAATCTACGTTATTTTATGTGTATTCGTATATATATTTGAAACAAATTTACATTGTTTTATATGTATTTTGCATATCTATTTCAATACATATTTACCTTATAGTATGTACATTTTTCATATTTATTTTAATACAAATTTTAATATTTTATGTGTATTTTGGTATATATATTTTTATAAAAAATGCATTATTTTATGTCTATTTTGCATCTTTATTTTCATACAAATTTACATTATTTTATTAATATTCTGTGTATTTATTGTTGATACGATTTTACATTATTCTATTTGTGTTTTGTATATATTTTTTTATACATATTTACATTATTTAATTAGAATTTTGTATATATATTTGATACAAATTACGTTATTTTAAGTGTATATGTTTATATATTTTCATTCAAATTTCCATTATTTTATGAGTATTTTGTATATGTATTTCAATACAAATTTCCCTAATTTTATGTGTATTTTGTATATTTATTTTCATACAAATTTAAATTATTTTTGTGTATTTTTGTATATAGTTTTATACAAACTTAGGTTATTTTATGAGTATTTTATATATCTATTTTCATACAAATACACATTCTTTTATTGATATTTTGTTTATTTATTTTGACGAGAATTTAAATTATTTAATGTGTATTTTGTATATATATTTTTATACGTATTTACATCATTTCAAGTGTATTTTGTATATATATTTCTATAGAAATCTACGTTATATTATGTGTATTCGTATATAGATTTTTAAACAAATTTACACTTTTATGTGTATTTTGCTTATTTTTTCAATACAAATTTACCTTATTGTATATGCATTTTGTATATTAATTTTAATACAAAATTTAATTATTCTATGTGTATTTTTTTTTATGTATTTTTATAAAAATATGCTTTATTTTATGGGTATTTTGCATCTTTATTTTCATACAAATTTACGTTATTTTATTGATATTCTGCTCATTCATTTTGATACGATTTGACATTATTCTATGTGTATTTTGTATATATTTTTCATACAAATTTACGTTATTTTATGTGTATTTGTTTATATATTTTGACACAAATTTACAATATTTTATGGGTATTTTGTATATATATTTCAAAAGAAATTTACCTAGTTTTATGTGTATTTTGAATATCTATTTTCATAGAAACTCAAATTATTTTTATGTATTTTTGTATATATTTCAATACAAATTTTAGTTATGTTATGTGTATTTTGTAAATTTATTTTCATTCAAATATGTATTATTTTATTGGTATTTTGTTGATTTATATTGATACGAATTTACATTATTTTATATGTCCTTTGTATATATATTTTTATACGCATTTACATTATTTAATTTTTATTTTGAATATATAATTTTATACAAATTCATGGTATTTTATGTGTATTTGTATATATATTTTCATATAAATTTACATTATTTTATGTGTATTTTGTACATATATATCATTACAAATTTACCTTATTGTATGTGCATTTTGTATATATATTTCAATACAAATTTAAATATTTTATGTGTATACATGTACAAAAAATACATAAAATAATGTAGATTTGTATGAAATGAAAACAAATACATTTTATATAAATATATATACAAAATACACATAGAATAATGTAAAATCATATTAAAATAAATACACAGATTATCAATAAAATAATGTAAATTTGTATGAAAATAACGATGCAAAATACCCATAAAATAAAGCATAAATTTATAAAAGTACATATAAAAAAATACACATAGAATAATTAAATTTGTAATAAAATTAACATACGAAATGCATATACAATAAGGTAGATTTGTATTGAAAAAATATGCAAAATACACGTAACACAGTGTAAATTTGTTTCAAAATATATATACACATAAAATAACGCAGATTTCTATAGAAATATATATATACAAAATACACATGAGATGATGTATACAAAATACACATAAAATAAGTAAATTAAATGAAAATATATACAAAATACACATAAATAATGTAAAATCGTGTCAAAATAAATAAACAAATTATCAATAAAATAATGTAATTTGTATGAAAATAGATATACATAAATAAAGCATACTTTTATAAAATACATATACAAAAATACATAGAAAAATAATTTTAATTTGTATTAAAATTAATATACAAAATGCATACAATAAGGTAAATTTGTATTAAAATAATATACAAAATGCACATAAAATAATGTAAATTTGTATCAAAATATTTAAACAAATACACATAAAATAACGTAAATTTCTATAAAAAAAAATATAAACAAAATGCACATAAAATAATGTAAATATATATAAAAAAAATCAATACAAAATACACTTATAATAATGTAAATTCGTATCAAAATAAATAAACAAAATATCAATAAAATAATGTAAATTTGAATGAAAATTAAGATACAAAATACTCATAAAATAACGCAGTTTGTATAAAACATATATACAAAAACACATAAAATAATTTAAATTTGTATTAAAATAAATACATATACAAAATACACATAAAATAATGGAAATTTCAATGAAACGTATTAAATATATATACAAAATACTAATTAAATAATGTAAATATGTACATATATACAAAATATATACAAAACACAAATAGAATAATGTAAAATCGTATCAAAATAAATACACAGAATATTAATAAAATAATGTAAATTTGTATGAAAATAAATATGCAAAATAGCCAAAAAATAACGCATTTTTATAAAAATATATATACCAAAATACACATAAAATATTAAAATTTGTATTAAAATAAATATAAAAAATGCACATACTGTAAGGTAAATTTGTATTGAAATAGATATGCAAAATACATATAAAACAATGTAAATTTGTTTCAAAATATATATATGAATGCACATAAAATAACGTTGATTTCTATAAAAATATATACAAAATACACATAAAATGAAGTAAATACGTATAAAAAAATGAATACAAAATACACATAAAAATCGTATCAAAATAAATTAACAAAATACCAGTAAAAGAATGTGTATTTGTATAAATATAAATATACAAAATATACATAAATTGTCGTAAATTTGTATAAAACTATATACAAAAACACACAGAACAAATACAAATTCTTTTATTGGTATTTTGTTTATTTATTTTGTTTCGAATTTATATTATTTTATGTGTATTTTGTTTACATTTTTTTATACGTATTTACCTAATTTTATGTGTATTTTGTATATATATTTTTATAGAAATCTACGTTATTTTATGTGTATTCGTATATATATTTTGAAACAAATTTACAATTTTTTATATGTATTTTTGCATATCTATTTCAACAGAAGTTTACCTTATTGTATGTGTATTTTGTATATTTATTTCAATACAAATTTAAATATGTTATGTGTATTTTGGTATATATATTTTTATAAGAAATGCGCTATTTGATGGGAATTTTGTATCTCTATTTTCATACAAATTTACATTATTTTATTAATATTCGGTGTATTTATTTTGATACGATTTTACATTATTCTATTTGTTTTTTGTATATATATATTTTTTATACATATTTACATTATTTAATGTGTATCTTGCATATATATTACATACAAATTTATTATCTATTATTTATTTTCATACAAATACACATTCTTTTCATGATATTTTGTTTATTTATTTTGTCACGAATTTATATTACTTAATATGTATTTTATATATATATTTTTATACGTATTTACATAATTTCATGTGTATTTTGTATATATATTTCTATAGAAATCTACGTTATTTTATGTGAATTCGTATATATATTTTGAAACAAATTTACACTGTTTTATTTGTATTTTGCGTTTTTTTTCAATACAAATTTACCTTATTGTATGTGTGCATTTTGTATATTAATTTTAATACAAATTTAATTATTCTAAGTGTAATTTTGTATATGTATTTAAAAAAAAAATATGCTTTATCTTATGGGTATTTTGCCTCTTTATTTTCATACAAATTTAAATTATTTTATTGATATTCTGTGTACCTATTTTGATACGATTTTACATTATTCTATGTATAACAAAAATAAATACAGAATACACAAAAATAGATATGCAAAATACATATAAACAATGTAAATTTGTTTCAAAATATATATACGAATACACATGAAATAAGGCAGATTTCTATAAAAATATATATACAAAATACACATAAAATTAAGTAAATACGTATAAAAAATGTATACAAAATACTCATAAAATAATGTAAATTAGTATCAAAATAAATAAACAAAATATATATATATATATATATATATATATATATATATATATATATATATATATATATATATATATATATATATATATATATATATATATATATATATATATATATATATATATATATATATATATATATATATATATATATATATATATATATATATATATACAAAATACATTTTAAATAATATAAATTTGTTTAAAACTATACAAAATACACATGAAATGATGTAAATACGTATAAAAATATATATACAAAATACACATTAAATAATGTAAATTCGCGTCAAAATAAATAAACAAAATATCAATAAAACAATGTGTATTTTAATGAAATAGATATACAAAATACACATAACCTAAATTTGAATCAAACTATATACAAAAATACACAAAAATATTTAAAATTTCTATGAAAATAAATATACAAAATACACAAAATTAGGTAAATTTGTATTGAAATACATACACAAAATACACATAAAATAATGTAAATTTGAATGAAAATACATAAACAAATACACTTAAAATAACGTAAATTTGTATAAAAAAATATGTACAAAACACAAATAGAATAATGTAAAATCGTATCAAAATAAATACACAGAAAATTAATAAAATAATGTAAATTTGTATGAAAATAAAGAAGCAAAATACCCATAAAATAACGCAATTTTTTTATTTATAAAAATATATATACCAAAATACACATCAAAAAAATAAATTTGTATTAAAATAAATATACAAAAAACACATACAATAAGGTAAATTTGTATTGAAATAGATATGCAAAATACATATAAAAGAATGTAAATTTGTTTCAAAATATATATACGAATACACATAAAATAACGTAGATTTCGTTAAAAAAATATATACAAAATACACATAAAATGAAGTAAATACGTATAAAAAAAAATGTATACAAAAAACATATAAAATAATGTAAATTCGTATCAAAACAAATAATTAAAATACCAATAAAAGAATATGTATTTGTATAAATATAAATATACAAAATACACATAAAATAACGTCAATTTATATAAAACTATATACAAAAATACACAAAGTAATTAAATTTTATGAATATATATATACAAAATACACACAAAATAAGCTAAATTTGAATTGAAATATATATACAAAATACATGAAATGAAGTAAATTTGAATCAAAATATTTATACAAATACACATATAATAACGTAAATTTGTATGAAAATATATAAACAAAATACACATTAAATAATGAAAATACGTATAAAAAAATATGTACAAAATACACATATAATCATGTAATTCGTATCAAAATAAATAAACAAAATACCAATAAAATAATATAAATTTGTATGAGTAAACGTGAATGTTGCATATTTTTTCAATACAAATTTGCCTTCTTATATACGCATTTTGTATATTAATTTTAATACAAATTTAATTATTCGATGTGTATTTTTGTATCTGTATTTTTATAAACATATGCTTTATTTTTTGGGTATTTTGCATCTTTATTTTCATACAAATTTACATTGTTTTATTGATATTCTGCTCATTCATTTTGATACGAATTGACATTATTCTATGTGTATTTTGTAAGGTAAATTTGTATTGAAATAGATATGCAAAATACATTTAAAACAATGTAAATTTGTTTCAAAATATATACGAATACACATAAAATAAAGTAAATTTCTATAAAAATATATATACAAAATACACATAAAATGAAGTAAATACGTATAAAAAAATGTATACAAAAAACACATAAAATAATGTAAATTCGTATCAAAATAAATAAACAAAATGCCAATAAAAGAATGTGTATTTGTATAAATATAAATATACAAAATACACATAAAATAACGTAAATTTATATAAAACTATATACAAAAATACACAGAAGTATTTAAATTTGTATGAAAATATATACAAAATACACACAGAATAAGCTAAATTTGAATTGAAATATATATACAAAATACATGAAATATATTTTTATACAAATTGATGGTATTTTATGTGTATTTGTGTATATATTTTTATATAAATTTACATTATTTTATGTGTATTTTGTACATATATTTTTTTACAAATCTACATTATTTTATGTTTATTTTGTATGTGTATTTTCTATATTTATATATATCCAAATACACATTCTTTTATTGGTATTTACTTAATTTTATGTGTATTTTGTATATATATTCTTATAGAAATCTACGTTTTTTATTTGTATTCGTATATATATTTTGAAACAAATTTACATTGTTTTATATGTATTTTTGCATATCTCTTTCAATACAAATTTACCTTATTGTATGTGCAATTCGTTTGTTTATTTCAATGCAAATTTAAATATTTTATGTGTTTTTTGGTATATATATTTTTATAAGATTACGAAAATTTGAATAAAAATATATACAAAAAAACAACAAAATAAATTTTAATTTGTATGAAAATAGATATACAAAATACACATATAATTAGTTAAATTTGTATTTAAATACATGTACAAAATACACATAAAATAATGTAAATTTGTATGAAATGAAAACAAATTCACATAAAATTCGCGTCAAAATAAATAAACAAAATATCAATAAAAGAATGTGTATTTGTATGAAAATAGATATACAAAATACACATAAAATAACCTAAATTTGTATCAAACTATATACAAAAAAAATATTAAATTTGTATGAAAATAAATATACAAAATACACATAAAATTAGGTAAATTTGTATTGAAATACATACACAAAATACACATAAAATAATGTAAATTTGAATGAAAATACATAAACAAATACACTTAAAATAACGTAAATTTGTATAAAAAAATATGTACAAAACACAAATAGAATAACGTAAAATCGTATCAAAAGAAATACACAGAATATTAATAAAATAATGTAAATTTGTATGAAAATAAAGAAGCAAAATACCCATAAAATAACGCATTTATAAAAATATATATACCAAAATACACATCAAAAAATTAAATTTGTATTAAAATAAATATACAAAAAACACATACAATAAGGTAAATTTGTATTGAAATAGATATGCAAAATACATATAAAACAATGTAAATTTGTTTCAAAATATATATACGAATACACATAAAATAACGTAGATTTCTATAAAAATATATATACAAAATACACATAAAATGAAGTAAATACGTATAAAAAAATGTATACAAAAAACACATAAAATAATGTAAATTCGTATCAAAATAAATAAACAAAATACCAATAAAAGAATGTGTATTTGTATAAATATAAATATACAAAATACACATAAAATAACGTAAATTTATATAAAACTATATACAAAAATACACAGAAGTAATTAAATTTGTATGAAAATATATACAAAATACACACAAAATAAGCTAAATTTGATTTGAAATATATATACAAAATACATGAAATAAAGGAGATTTGTATCAAAATATTTAAACAAATACACATATAATAACGTAAATTTGTATGAAAATATATAAACAAAATACACATTAAATAATGTAAATACGTATAAAAAAATATGTTCAAAATACACATATAATCATGTAATTCGTATCAAAATAAATAAACAAAATACCAATAAAATAATATAAATTTGTATGAGTAAACGTGTATGTTGCATATTTTTTCAATACAAATTTACCTTATTATATACGCATTTTGTATATTAATTTTAATACAAATTTAATTATTCGATGTGTATTTTGTATATATTTTTATAGAAATTTTATACGCTTTTACATTATTTAATATTTATTTTGAATATATATTTTTATACAAATTCATGTATTTATGTGTATTTGTATATATATTTTTATATAATTTTACATTATTTTATGTGTATTTTGTACATATATTTTTTTACAAATCTACCTTATTTTAAATTTATTTTGTATGTGTATTTTCTATATTTATTTTTATCCAAATACACATTCTTTTATTGGTATTTTCTTTATATATTTTAATTCGAATTTACATTATTTTATGTGTATTTTGTGTACATTTTTTTATACGTATTTACTTAGTTTTATGTGTATTTTGTATATATATTTTTATAGAAATCTACGTTTTTTTATTTGTATTCGTATATATATTTTGAAACAAATTTACATTGTTTTATATGTATTTTTTCATATCTCTTTCAATACAAATTTACCTTATTGTATGTGCATTTTGTATATTTATTTCAATGCAAATTTAAATTTTTATTTTTATTTTTGGTATATATATTTTTATAAGATTACGAAAATTTGAATAAAAATATATACAAAAAAACAAAAAAATAAATTTCAATTTGTATGAAAATAGATATACAAAATACACATATAATTAGTTAAATTTGTATTTAAATACATGTACAAAATACACATAAAATAATGTAAATTTGTATGAAATGAAAACAAATTCACATAAATTCGCGTCTGAATAAATAAATAAAATATCAATAAAAGAATGTGTATTTGTATGAAAATAGATATACAAAATACACATAAAATAACCTAAATTTGTATCAAACTATATACAAAAATAAACAAAAATATTTTAAATTTATATGAAAATAAATATACAAAATACACATAAAATTAGGTAAATTTGTATTGAAATACATACACAAAATACACATATAATAATGTAAATTTGAATGAAAATACATAAACAAATACACTTAAAATAACGTAAATTTCTATAAAAAAAATATGTACAAAACACAAATAGAATAATGTAAAATCGTATCAAAATAAATACACAGAATATTAATAAAATAATGTAAATTAATATGAAAATAAAGAAGCAAAATACCCATAAAATAACGCATTTTTTTCATTTATAAAAATATATATACCAAAATACACATAAAAAAATTAAATATGTATTAAAATAAATATACAAAAAACACATACAATAAGGTAAATTTGTATTGAAATCGATATGCAAAATACATATAAAACAATGTAAATTTGTTTCAAAATATATATACGAATACACATAAAATAACGTAGATTTCTATAAAAATATATAGACAATATACACATAAAATGAAGTAAATACGTATAAAAAAATGTATACAAAAAACACATAAAATAATGTTAATTCGTATCAAAATAAATAAACAAAATACCAATAAAAGAATGTGTATTTGTATAAATATAAATATACAAAACACACATAAAATAACGTAGATTTATATAAAACTATATACAAAAATACACAGAAGTAATTAAATTTGTATGAAAATACATACAAAATACACACAAAATAAGCTAAATTTGATTTGAAATATATATACAAAATACATGAAATAAAGTAAATTTGTATCAAAATATTTATACAAATACACATATAATAACGTAAATTTGTATGAAAATATATAAACAAAATACACATTAAATAATGTAAATACGTATAAAAAATATGTAAAAAATACACATATAATCATGTAATTCGCATCAAAATAAATAAACAAAATACCAATAAAATAATATAAATTTGTATGAGTAAACGTGTATGTTGCATATTTTTTCAATACAAATTTACATTGTTATATACGCATTTTGTATATTAATTTTAATACAAATTTAATTATTCGATGTGTATTTTTGTATCTGTATTTGTATATATATTTTTATACGCTTTTACATTATTTAATATTTATTTTGAATATATATTTTTATACAAATTCCTGGTATTTTATGTGTATTTGAATATATATTTTTATATAAATTTACATTATTTTATGAGTATTTTGTACATATATTTTTTTACAAATCTACCTTATTTTATGTTTATTTTGTATGTGTATTTTCTATATTTATATTTATCCAAATACACATTCTTTTATTGGTGTTTTGTTTATTTATTTTAATTTGAATTTACATTATTTTATGTGTATTTTGTATACATTTTTTTATACGTATTTACTTAGTTTTATGTGTATTTTGTATATATATTTTTATAGAAATCTACGTTTTTTTTATTTGTATTCGTATATATGTTTTGAAACAAATTTACATTGATTTATATGTATTTTTGCATATCTCTTTCAATACAAATTTACCTTATTGTATGTGCATTTTGTATATTTATTTCAATGCAAATTTAAATTCTTTATGTGTTTTTTGGTATTTGTATTTTTATAAGATTACGAAAATTTGAATAAAAATATATACAAAAAAACAAAAAAATAAATTTCAATTTGTATGAAAATAGATATACAAAATACACATATAATTAGTTAAATTTGTATTTAAATACATGTACAAAATACACATAAAATAATGTAAATTTGTATGAAATGAAAACAAATTCACATAAAATTCGCGTCAAAATAAAAAAAACAAAATATCAATAAAAGAATGTGTATTTGTATGAAAATAGATATACAAAATACACATAAAATAACCTAAATTTGTATCAAACTATATACAAAAATAAACAAAAATATTTTAAATTTGTATGAAAATAATACAAAATACACATAAAATTAGGTAAATTTGTATTGAAATACATATACAAAATACACATAAAATAATGTAAATTTAAATGAAAATACATAAACAAATACACTTAAAATAACGTAAATTTATATAAAAAAAATATGTACAAAACACAAATAGAATAATGTAAAATCGTATCAAAATAAATACACAGAATATTAATAAAATAATGTAAATTTGTATGAAAATAAAGAAGCAAAATACCCATAAAATAACGCATTTTTTTATTTATAAAAATATATATACCAAAATACACATAAAAAAATAAAATTTGTATTAAAATAAATATACAAAAAACACATACAATATGGTAAATTTGTATTGAAATAGATATGCAAAATACATATAAAACAATGTAAATTTGTTTCAAAATATATATACGAATACACATAAAATAACGTTGATTTCTATAAAAATATATATGCAAAATACACATAAAATGAAGTAAATACGTATAAAAAAATGTATACAAAAAACACAAAATAATGTAAATTCGTATCAAAATAAATAAACAAAATACCAATAAAAGAATGTGTATTTGTATAAATATAAATATACAAAATACACATAAAATAACGTAAATTTATATAAAACTATATACAAAAATACACAGAAGTAATTAAATTTGTATGAAAATATATACAAAATACACACAAAATAAGCTAAATTTGATTTGAAATATATATACAAAATACATGAAATAAAGTAAATTTGTATCAAAATAGTTATACAAATACACATATAATAACGTAAATTTGTATGAAAATATATAAACAAAATACACATTAAATAATGTAAATACGTATAAAAAATATGTACAAAATACACATATAATCATGTAATTCGTATCAAAATAAATAAACAAAATACCAATAAAATAATATAAATTTGTATGAGTAAACGTGTATGTTGCATATTTTTCAATACAAATTTACCTTATTTATGCAATTTGTATATTAATTTTAATACAAATTTAGTTATTCGATGAGTATTTTTGTATCTGTATTTTTATAAACATATGCTTTATTTTTTGGGTATTTTGCATCTTTATTTTCATACAAATTTACATTATTTTATTGATATTCTGCTTATTCATTTTGATACGAATTGACATTATTCTATGTGTATTTTGTATATATTTTTCACACAAATTTACGTTATTTTATGTGTATTTGCTTATATATTTTGACACAAATTTACAATATTTTATGGGTATTTTGTATATACATTTCAAAAGAAATTTACCTAGTTTTATGTGTATTTTGTATATCTATTTTCAAACAAACTCAAATTATTTCTATGTATTTTTGTATATATTTTAATACAAATTTTAGTTATGTTATGTGTATTTTGTAAATTTATTTTCATTCAAATATATATTATTTTATTGGTGTTTTGCTGATTTATATTGATACGAATTTACATTATTTTATATGTACTTTGTATATATATTTTTATACGCTTTTACATTATTTAATATTTATTTTGAATATATATTTTTATAAAAATTCATGGTATTTTATGTGTATTTGTATATATATTTTTATATAAATTTACATTATTTTATGTGTATTTTGTACATATATTTTTTTACAAATCTACCTTATTTTATGTTTATTTTGTATGTGTATTTTCTATATTTATATTTATCCAAATACACATTCTTTTATTGGTATTTTGTTTATTTATTTTAATTCGAATTTACATTATTTTATGTGTATTTTGTATACATCTTTTTATACGTATTTACTTAGTTTTATGTGTATTTTGTATATATATTTTTATAGAAATCTACGTTTTTTATTTGTATTCGTATATATATTTTGAAACAAATTTACATTGTTTTATATGCATTTTTGCATATCTCTTTCAATACAAATTTACCTTATTGTATGTGCATTTTGTATATTTATTTCAATGCAAATTTAAATACTTTATGTGTTTTTTGGTATATATATTTTTATAAGATTACGAAAATTTGAATAAAAATATATACAAAAAAACAAAAAAATAAATTTCAATTTGTATGAAAATAGATATACAAAATACACATATAATTAGTTAAATTTGTATTTAAATACATGTACAAAATACACATAAAATAATGTAAATTTGTATGAAATGAAAACAAATTCACATAAAATTCGCGTCAAAATAAAAAAAACAAAATATCAATAAAATAATGTGTATTTGTATGAAAATAGATATACAAAATACACATAAAATAACCTAAATTTGTATCAAACTATATACAAAAATAAACAAAAATATTTTAAATTTGTATGAAAATAAATATACAAAATACACATAAAATTAGGTAAATATGTATTGAAATACATACACAAAATACACATAAAATAATGTAAATTTAAATGAAAATACATAAACAAATACACTTAAAATAACGTAAATTTGTATAAAAAAATATGTACAAAACACAAATAGAATAATGTAAAATCGTATCAAAATAAATACACAGAATATTAATAAAATAATGTAAATTTGTATGAAAATAAAGATGCAAAATACCCATAAAATAACGCATTTTTTTTATTTATAAAAATATATATAACAAAATACACATCAAAAAATAAAATTTGTATTAAAATAAATATACAAAAAACACATACAATAAGGTAAATTTGTATTGAAATAGATATGCAAAATACATATAAAACAATGTAAATTTGTTTTAAAATATATATACGAATACACATAAAATAACGTTGATTTCTATAAAAATATATATACAAAATACACATAAAATGAAGTAAATACGTATTAAAAAATGTATACAAAAAACACATAAAATAATGTAAATTCGTATCAAAATAAATAAACAAAATACCAATAAAAGAATGTGTATTTGTATGAATATAAATATACAAAATACACATAAAATAACGTAAATTTATATAAAACTATATAAAAAAAATACACAGAAGTAATTAAATTTGTATGAACATATATACAAAATACACACGAAATAAGCTAAATTTGAATTGAAATATATACAAAATACATGAAATAAAGTAAATTTGTATCAAAATATTTATACAAATACACATATAATAACGTAAATTTGTATGAAGATATATAAACAAAATACACATTAAATAATGTAAATACGTATAAAAAAATATGTACGAAATACACATATAATCATGTAATTCGTATCAAAATAAATAAACAAAAGACCAATAAAATAATATAAATTTGTGTGAGTAAACGTGTATGTTGCATATTTTTTCAATACAAATTTGCCTTATAATATACGCATTTTGTATATTAATTTTAATACAAATTTAATTATTCGATGTGTATTTTTGTATCTGTATTTTTATAAACATATTCTTTATTTTTTGGGTATTTTGCATCTTTATTTTCATACAAATTTACATTATTTTTTTGATATTCTGCTCATTCATTTTGATACGAATTGACATTATTCTATGTGTATTTTGTATATATATTTCATACAAATTTACGTTATTTTATGTGTATTTGTTTATATTTTGACACAAATTTACAATATTTTATGGGTATTTTGTATATACATTTCAAAAGAAATTTACCTAGTTTTATGTGTATTTTGTATATCTATTTTCATACAAACTCAAATTATTTCTATGTATTTTTGTATATATTTTAATACAAATTTTAGTTATGTTATGTGTATTTTGTAAATTTATTTTCATTCAAATATATATTATTTTATTGGTGTTTTGTTGATTTATATTGATACGAATTTACATTATTTTATATGTACTTTGTATATATGTTTTTATACGCTTTTCCATTATTTAATATTTATTTTGAATATATATTTTTATACAAATTAATGGTATTTTATGTGTATTTGTATATATATTTTCATATAAATTTACATTATTTTATGTGTATTTTTTTCATATATTTTATTACAAATCTACCTTATTTTATGTTTATTTTGTATGTGTATTTTGTATATTTATATTTATCCAAATACACATTCTTTTATTGATATTTTGTTTATTTATTTTAATTCGAGTTTACATTATTTTATGTGTATTTTGTATACATTTTTTTATACGTATTTACTTAATTTTCATTGTTTTATATGTATTTTTGCATATCTCTTTCAATACGAATTTACCTTATTGTATGTGCATTTTGTATATTTATTTCAATGCAAATTTCAAAATTTTATGTATTTTGGTATATATATTTTTATAAGATTACGAAAATTTGAATAAAAATATATTCAAAAAAACAAAAAAATAAATTTTAATTTGTATGAAAATAGATATACAAAATACAACTATAATTACTTAAATTTGTATTTAATTACATGTACAAAATACACATAAAATAAAGTAAATTTATATGAAATGAAAACAAATTCACATAAAATAACGTACATTTGTATAAAATAAATATACAAAATAATTTTATGTGTATTTTGTATATTTATTTTCATACAAATTTAAATTATTTTTGTGTATTTTTGTAACTTAGGTTATTTTATGAGTATTTTGTATATCTATTTTCATACAAATACACATTCTTTTATTGATATTTTGTTTTTTTATTTTGACGAGAATTTAAATTATTTAATGTGTATTTTGTATATATATTTTTATACGTATTTACATCATTTCATGTGTATTTTGTATATATATTTCTATAGAAATCTACGTTATATTATGTGTATTCGTATATAGATTTTTAAACAAATTTACACTTTTATATGTATTTTGCATATTTTTTCAATACAAATTTACCTTATTGTAATGTAAAATCGTATCAAAATAAGTACACAGAATATCAATAAAATAATTTAAATTTGTATGAAAATAAAGCATCAAAATACCCATAAAATAAAGCATATTTTTTTTTAAAATAAATATACAAAAATACACATAAATAATTAAATGTGTTAAAATTAATATACAAAATGCACATACAAATAACGTTGATTTCTATAGGAATATATATACAAAATACACATGAAATGATGTAAATACGTATAAAAATATATATATAAAAATACACATTAAATACTGTAAATTCGCGTCAAAATAAATAAACAAAATATCAATTAAAGAATGTGTATTTGTATGAAAATAGATATACAAAATACACATAAAATAACCTAAATTTGTATCAAACTATATACAAAAATACACAAAAATATTTTAAATTTGTATGAAAATAAATATACAAAATACACATAAAATTAGGTAAATTTGTATTGAAATACATATACAAAATACACATAAAATAATGTAGATTTGAATGAAAAGACATAAACAAATACACTTAAAATAACGTAAATTTGTATAAAAAAAATATATACAAAACACAAATAGAATAATGTAAAATCGTATCAAAATAAATACACAGAATATTAATAAAATAATGTAAATTTGTATGAAAATAAAGAGGCAAAATACCCATAAAATAACGCTTTTTTTTATAAAAATATATATACCAAAATACACATAAAAAATTAAATTTGAATTACAATAAATATATAAAAAACACATACAATAAGGTAAATTTGTATTGAAATAGATATGCAAAATATATATAAAACAATGTAAATTTGTTTCAAAATATATATACGAATACACATAAAATAACGTAGATTTATATAAAAATATATATACAAAATACACATAAAATGAAGTAAATACGTATAAAAAAATGTATAAAAAATACATATAAAATAATGTAAACTCGTATCAAAATAAATATACAAAATACCAATAAAAGAATGTGTATTTTTATAAATATAAATATACAAAATACACATAAAATAACGTAAATTTATATAAAACTATATACAAAAATACACAAAAGTATTTTAATTTGTACGAAAATAGATATACAAAATAAGGTAAATTCGTTTCAAAATCAATAAACAAAATTCAGATAAAAGAAAGTATATTTGTAGAAAAAATAAATATACAAAATACACATAAAATAACGAAAATTTGTTTGAAAATATATAAAAAAAATAAACAAAAATAATTTCAATTTGTATGAAAATAAATATACAAAATACACACGTATTTTTTGTATCTATTTTCACACAAATTTAATTACTTCTGTGTATTTTTGCATATAGTTTTATATAAATTTACGTTATTTTATTTGTATTTTGTAAATTTATATTTATACAATACACATTCTTTTATTAGTATTTTGTTTATTTATTTTGATACGAGTTTACATTATTTTATGTGTATTTTGTATACCTTTTTTTATACGTATTTACTTAATTTTATGTGTATTTTGTTCATTTATTTTCATAGAAATCTACGTTATTTTATGTGTATTCGTATATATATTTTGAAAAAAATTTACATGGTTTTATATGTATTTTGCATATCTATTTCAATACAAATTTACCTTATTGTATGTGCATTTTGTATATTTATTTTAATACAAATTCAAATATTTTATGTGCGTTTTTTTTTAAATGCGTTATTTTATGGGTATTTTGCATTTTAATTTTCATACAAATTTACATTATTTTATTAATATTCTGTGTATTTATTTTGATACGATTTTATATTATTCTATTTGTGTTTTGTATATATTTTTTTATACATATTAACATTATTTAATGTGTATTTTTTATATATATTTTATACAAATTTACGTTATTTTAAGTGTATTTGTTTATATATTTTCATTCAAATTTACATTATTTTATGTGTGTTTTTTAAATGTATTTCAATACAAATTTACCTAATTTTATGTGTATTTTGTATATTTATTTTCATAAAAATTAAAATTATTTTTGTGTATTTTTGTATATAGTTTTATACAAAATTTAGGTGATTTTATGTGTATATTGTATATCTATTTTCATACAAATACACCTTCTTTTATTGATATTTTGTTTATTTATTTTGACGCGAATTTACATTATTTAATGTGTATTTTATATATATATTTTTATACGTGTTTACATCATTTGATGTGTATTTTGTATATATATTTCTATAGAAATCTACGTTGATTTATGAGTATTCGTATATAGATTTTGAAATAAATTTACACTGTTTTATGTGTATTTTGCATATTTTTTCAATACAAATTTACCTTATTATATATGCATTTTGTATATTAATTTTAATACAAATTTAATTATGCTATGTGTATTTTTGTATATGTATTTTTTTTTAAAATATGCTTTATTTTATGGGTATTTTGCATTTTTATTTTCATACAAATTTACATTATTTTATTTATATTCTGTTTATTTTTTTAAACAATTTTACATTATTCTATGTGTATTTTGTATATCTATTTTCATACGTATTTACTTAATTTATGTGTATTTTGAATATATATTTTTTATAGAAATCTACGTTATTTTATGTGTATTCGTATATATATTTTGAAACCAATTTACATTGTTTTATATGTATTTTTGCATATCTCTTTCAATACGTTTACCTTATTGTATGTGCATTTTGTATATTTACTTCAATACAAATTTAAATATTTTATCTGTATTTTGGTATATATATATTTATAAGAAATGAGCTATTTGATGGGAATTTTGCATCTTTATTTTCATACAAATTTACATTATTTTATTAATATTCTGTGTATTTATTTTGATACGATTTCACATTATTCTATTTGTTTTTTGTATATATTTTTTTTATACATATTTACATTATTTAATGTGTATCTTGCATATATATTTCATACAAATTTATTATCTATTATTTATTTTCATACAAATACACATTCTTTTCATGATATTTTCTTTATTTATTTTGACACGAACTTACCTAGATATGTATTTTGTATATATATTTTTATACGTATTTACATAATTTCATGTGTATTTTGTATATATATTTCTATAGAAATCTACGTTATTTTATGTGTATTCGTATATATATTTTGAAACAAATTTACTTTGTTTTATATGTATTTTTGAATATCTCTTTCAATACATATTTACCTTACTGTATATGCATTTTTTTTATTTATTTCAATACAAATTTAAATATTTTATGTGTATTTTGGTATATATATTTTTATAAAAAATGCGCTATTTTATGGGAATTTTGCATCTTTCTTTTCATACAAATTTACATTATTTTATTGATATTCTGTGTATTTATATTGATAGGATTTTACATATTCTATTTCTTTTTTGTAAATATTTTTTTTATACACATTTACATTATTTAATGTGTATCTTGCATATATATTTTATACAAATTTACGTTATTTTAAGTGTATTTTTTTATATATTTTCATTCAAATTTACATTATTCTATGTGTATTTTGTATATGAATTTCAATACAAATCTACCTAGTTTTATGTGTATTTTGTATATTTCTTTTCATACAAATTTTAAATATTTTTGTGTATTTTTGTATATAGTTTGATACAAATTTAGGTTATTTTATATACGCATTTACATTATTTAATGTGTGTTTTGTATATATATTTTATGCAAATTTACTTTATTTTATGTGCATTTTTGTACATATATTTTTTTAGAAATTTGCGTCAATTTATGTGTATTTGTATATGTTTTCTCATACAAATTTACATTATTTGATTGCTATTTTGTTTATTTATTTTGATACGAATGAAAATAGATACACAATATATACATAAAATAAACTAAATTTGTATTGAAATATATATACAAAATAAATAAAATAATGTAAATTTGTATCAAAATATTTTTACAGATGCGCATAAAATGTTTTAAAATATACAAAATACACATTAAATGATGTAAATATGTATAAAAAAATATATACAAAACACAAATAGAATAATGTAAAATCGTATCAAAATAAATACACAGAATATTAATAAAACAATGTAAATTTGTATGAAAATAAAGATGCAAAATACCCATTAAATAACGCATTTTTTATAAAAATATATATACCATATTACATATGAAAAAATTAATTTATATTAAAATAAATATACAAAATACACATACAATAAGGTAAATCTGTATTGAAATAGATATGCAAAATACATATAAAACAATGTAAATTTGTTTCAAAATATATATACGAATACACATAAAATAACGTAGATTTGAAAAAAAATATATATACAAAATACACATAAAATGAAATAAATACGTATAAGAAAATGTATACAAAATACACATAAAATAATGTAAATTCGTATCAAAATAAATAAACAAAATACCAATAAAAGAATGTGTATTTGTATAAATATAAATATACAAAATACACACAAAATAACGTAAATTTGTATAAAACTATACAAAAATACACAGAAGTAATTAAACTCGTATGAAAAGAGATATACAAAATACAGATAAAATAAACTAAATTTGAATTGAAATGTATATACAAAATACAATATTTTATGTGTATATTTGTATTTGTATTAAGGTTATTTTATGTGTATTTTGAATTTATATTTTCATCCAAAATTACATTATTTTATTGGTATTTTCTTAATTTAATTCGATACGAATTTAGATTATTTCATAGGTATTTTTTATACATATTTTTATACTCATTTACATTATCTAATGTGTGTTTTGTATATATATTTTTATGCAAATTTATTTTATGTTCATTTTTGTACATATATTTTTATAGAAATTTGCGTTATTTTATGTATATAGTTTTATATAAATTTACGATATTTTATGTGCATTTTGTATATTTATATTTATACAAATACACATTCTTTTATTGGTATATTGTTTATTTACATTTATACGAATTTACATTATTTTATGTGTATTTTGTATACATTTTTTTTACGTATTTACTTAATTTTATATGTATTTTGTAAATGTATTTTTATAGAAATCTACGTTATTTTATGTGTATTCGTATATATATTTTGAAACAAATTTACATTATTTTATATGTATTTTGCATATCTATTTCAATACAAATTTACCTTATTGTATGTGCATTTTGTATATTTATTTTAATACAAATTCAAATATTTTATGTGTATTTTAGTATCAATAATTTTATAAAAAAACGTAAATTTGTATAAAAAAATATGTACAAAACACAAATAGAATAATGTAAAATCGTATCAAAATAAATACACAGAATATTAATAAAATAATGTAAATTTATATGAAAATAAAGAAGCAAAATACCCATAAAATAACGCATTTTTTTTATTTATAAAAAAATATATACCAAAATACACATCAAAAAATTAAATATGTATTAAAATAAATATATAAAAAACATACAATAAGGTAAATTTGTATTGAAATCGATATGCAAAATACATATAAAAGAATGTAAATTTGTTTCAAAATATATATACGAATACACATAAAATAACGTAGATTTCTATAAAAATATATATACAAAATACACATAAAATGAAGTAAATACGTATAAAAAAATGTATACAAAATACACATAAAATAATGTAAATTCGTATCAAAATAAATAAACAAAATACCAATAAAAGAATGTGTATTTGTATAAATATAAATATACAAAATACACATAAAATAACGTAAATTTATATAAAACTATATACAAAAATACACAGAAGTAATTAAATTTGTATGAAAATATATACAAAATACACACAAAATAAGCTAAATTTGAATTGAAATATATATACAAAATACACATATTTTGCATATCTATTTTCAAACAAATTTAAATTATTTGTGTATTTTTGTATATATTTATTTTTGTTATACATAGAATAATGTAAAATCGTATCAAAATCAGTACACAGAATATCAATAAAATAATTTAAATTTGTATGAAAATAACGATGCAAAATACCCATAAGATAAAGCATATTTTTTTTTAAATACATATACAAAAATACACATAGAATAATTAAATTTGTATTAAAATTAATATACATAATGCACATATACAAAAAGGTAAATTTGTATTGAAGAAAAACGCAAAATACAAATAAAACTGTAAATTTGTTTCAAAATATATATGCGAATAGACATAAAATAACGTGTATATTGTTTATCTATTTTCATACATATACACATTATTTTATTGATATTTTGTTCATTTATTTTGACGCGAATTTACATTATTTAATGTGTATTTTATATATATTTTTATACGTGTTTACATCATTTGATGTGTATTTTGTATATATATTTCTATATAAATCTACTTTGATTTATGAGTATTCGTATATAGATTTTGAAATAAATTTACACTGTTTTATGTGTCTTTTCCATATTTTTTCAATACAAATTTACCTTATTGTATATGCATTTTGTATATTAATTTTAATACAAATTTAATTATGCTATGTGTATTTTTGTATATATATTTTTATAAAAATATGCTTTATTTTATGGGTATTTTCCTTTTTTATTTTCATACAAATTTACATTATTTTATTTATATTCTGTTTACTTTTTTTAAACAATTTTACATTATTCTATGTGTATTTTGTATATCTATTTTTATACGTATTTACTTAATTTTATGTGTATTTTGTATATATATATTTTTATAGAAATCTACGTTATTTTATGTGTATCCATATATATATTTTGAAACAAATTTACATTGTTTTATATGTATTTTTGCATATCTCTTTCAATACAAGTTTACCTTATTGTATGTGCATTTTGTATATTTATTTCAATACAAATTTAAATATTTTATGTGTATTTTGGTATATATATTTTTATAAGAAATGCGCTATTTGATGGGAATTTTGCTTCTTTATTTTCATACAAATTTACATAATTTTATTAATATTCGGTGTATTTATTTTGTTACGATTTCACATTATTCTATTTGTTTTTTGTATATATATTTTTTTTACATATTTACATTATTTAATGTGTATCTTGCATATATATTTCATACAAATTTATTATCTACTATTTATTCTCATCCAAATACACATTCTTTTCATGGTATTTTGTTTATTTATTTTGACACGAATTTACCTAGATATGTATTTTGTATATATATTTTTATACGTATTTACATAATTTCATGTGTATTTTGTATATATATTTCTATAGAAATCTACTTTATTTTAAGTGTATTCGTATATATATTTTGAAACAAATTAACTTTGTTTTATATGTATTTTCGAATATCTCTTTCAATACATATTTACCTTACTGTATATGTATTTTGTATATTTATTTAAATACAAATTTAAATATTTTATGTGTATTTTGGTATATATATTTTTATAAAAAATGCGCTATTTTATTTTAATTTTGCATATTTCTTTTTATATAAATTTACATTATTTTATTGATATTCTGTGTATTTATATTGATAGGATTTTATATTATTCTATTTCTTTTTGTATATATTTTTTTATACACCTTTACATTATTTAATGTGTATCTTGCATATATATTTTATACAAATTAACGTTATTTTAAGTGTATTTGTTTATATATTTTCATTCAAATTTACATTATTTTATGTGTATTTTGTATATGTATTTCAATACAAATTTACCTAATTTTATGTGTATTTTGTATATTTCTTTTCATACAAATTTTAAAATTTTTTGTGTATTTTTGTTTATAGCTTTATACAAATTTAGGTTATTTTATGTACGCATTTACATTATTTAATGTGTGTTTTGTATATATATTTTTAAGCAAATTTACTTTATTTTATGTGCATTTTTGTACATATTTTTTTAGAAATTTGCGTTATTTTATGTGTATTTGTATATGTTTTCTCATACAAATTTACATTATTTTATTGCTATTTTGTTTATTTATTTTGATACGAATGAAAATAGATATACAAAATATTCATAAAATAAACTAAATTTGTATTAAAATATATATACAAAATACATAAAATAATGTAAATTTGTATCAAAATATTTTAACAGATGCGCATAAAATAACGTAAATTTGTTTTAAAATATACAAAATATACATTAAATAATGTAAATATGTATAAAAAAATATAAACAAAACACAAATAGAATAATGTAAAATTGTATCAAAATAAATACACTGAATATTAATAAAACAATGTAAATTTGTATGAAAATAAAAATGCAAAATACCTATTAAATAACGCATTTTTTTTTATAAAAATATATATACCAAAATACACATGAAAAAACTAATTTGTATTAAAATAAATATACAAAATACACATACAATAAGGTAAATCTGTATTGAAATAGATATGCAAAATACATATAAAACAATGTAAATTTGTTTCAAAATATATACGAATACACATAAAATAACGTAGATTTGTATAAAAATATATATACAAAATACACATAAAATGAAGTAAATAAGTATGAGAAAATGTATACAAAATACACATAAAATAATGTAAATTCGTATCAAAATAAATAAACAAAATACCAATAAAAGAATGTGTATTTGTATAAATATAAATATACAAAATACACATAAAATAACGTAAATTTGTATAAAACTATATACAAAAATACACAGAAGTTATTAAATTCGTATGAAAATAGATATACAAAATACAGATAAAATAAGCTAAATGTATATAGAAAATACATAAAATAATGTAAATTTGTATCAAAATATTTATGAAAATACATATAATAACGTAAATTTGTTTAAAAATATGTAAACAAAATACGCATTAAGTAATGTAAATAGGTATAAAAAATATGTACAAAATACACATATAATCATGTAATTCGTATCAAACTAAATAAACAAAATATCAATAAAAAAATGTAAATTTGTATGAGAAAACATATACAAAAACATACAAAATAACGCTAATTTCCATAAAAAATATATGTCCAAAAATGAACGTAAAATAAAGTAACTTTGGATAAAAATATATATACAAAACACACATTAAATAATGTAAATCCGTACATAAAATAACCTAAATTTATATAAAACTATATACAAAAATACACAAAAATAATTTAAATTTGTATGAAAAGAAATATACAAAATACACATAAAATTAGGTTAGTTTGTATTGAAATACATATAAAAAATACATATAAAATAATGAAAATTTGTATGAAATATATAATCAAAATACACATTAAATAATGTAAATATGTATAAAAATATATATACAAAACACAAATAGAATAATGTAAAATCGTATCAAAATATATACACAGAATATTAATAAAATAATGTAAATTTGTATGAAAATTAAGATGCAAAATACCTATAAAATAACGCATTTTTTATAAAAATATTGATACCAAAATACACATAAAATATTTGAATTTGTATTAAAATAAATATACAAAATGCACATACAATAAGGTAAATTTGTATTGAAATAGATATGCAAAATACATATAAAATAATGTAAATTTGTATGAAAATATATAAACAAATACACATAAAATAATGTAAATTTGGATAAAATATATATACAAAATGAACATTAAATAATGTAAATATGTATAAAAAAAATACAAAATACACATGGAATAATGTTAAATCGTATCAAAATAAATAAAGAGAAAATCAATAAAATAATGTAAATTTGAATGAAAATAAAGATGCAAAATATCCATATAATAACGCATATTTGCATAAAAATATATATACAAAAATACATATAAAATAGTTAAATTTGTATTAAAATAAATATACAAAATGCACGTATAATAAAGAAAATTTATATTGAAATAGATATGCAAAATACACATCAATAATGTAAATTTGTATCAAAATATATATACGAATACTCATAAAATATAGTAAATTTCTATGAAAATATACATACAAAATAGATATACAAAATACACATATAACTAGTTAAATTTGTATTTAAATACATGTACAAAAAACATAAAATAATTTAGATTTGTATGAAATGAAAACAAATGCATTTTATATAAAATATATATACAAAATACACATAGAATAATGTAAAAACATATCAAAATAAATACACAGAATATCAACAAAATAATGTAAATTTGTATGACAATAAAGATGCAAAATACCCATAAAATAAAGCATATTTTTATAAAAATACATATACAAAAATACACATAGATTAATCAAATTTGTATTAAAAATAATATACAAAATGCACATACAATGAGGTAAATTTGTATAGAATAATATGCAAATACACATAAAATAATGTAAATTTGTTTCAAAATATATACGAATACACATAAAATAACGCAGATTTCTATAGAAATATATATTCAAAATACACTTGAAATAATGTAAATACGTATAAAAATATATATACAAAATACACATTAAATAATGTTAATTCGTGTCAAAATAAATAAACAAAATATCATGAAAAGAATGTGTATTTGAATGAAAATAGATATACAAAATACACATAAAATAAACTAAATTTGTATAAAACTATATACAAAAATACACAAAAATAATTTAAACTTGTATGAAAATAAATATACAAAAAACATATAAAAATAGGTAAATTTTTATTGAAATACATATACAAAATACACATAAAATAATGTAAATTTGAATGAAAATATATAAACATATAGACTTAAAATAACGTAAATTTGTATCAAATATATATACAAAAAAAAACATTAAATAATGTAAATATGTATAAAAAAAATATATACAAAGCACAAATAAAATAATGTAAAATCGTATCAAAATAAACACAGAAAATATTAATAAAATAATGTAAATATGTATGAAAATTAAGATGCAAAAAACCCATAAAATAACGCATTTTTTAAAAAAAATATAAATACGAAAAAACATAAAATATTTGATTTTGTATTAAAATAAATAGATATACAAAATACACATAAAATAAGCTAAATTTGAATTGAAATATGTATACAAAATACATAAAATAATGTAAATTTGTATCAAAATACCTATACAAATACACATATAATAACGTAAATTTGTATAAAAATATATAAACAAAATACACATTAAATAATGTAAATATGTATAAAAAAATGTAAAAAATACACAAATAATCATGTAATTCGTATCAAAATAAATAGACAAAATACCAATAAAATAATGTAAATTTCTATGAGAAAACATATACAAAATACACATAAATAACGCAAATATCAATAAAAAAATATATAATATAATATATTTTTATACATATTTAAAATATTTAATGTTTATTTTGTATATATATATTTTATCCAAATCTACGTGATTTTATATGTATTTGTTTATATATTTTCATACAAATTTACATTATTTCATGTGAGTTTTGTATATGTATTTCAATACAAATTTGCCTAACTTTATGTGTATTTTGCATATCTATTTTCAAACAAATTTAAATTATTTTTGTGTATATTTGTATATATTTTTATACAAATTTTAGTTATTTTATTTTTGTATATATATTTTCTACAAATATACATTCTTTTATTGGAATTTTGTGTATTTAATTTTTACGAATTTACATTATTTTATGTGTATTGTATATATATTTTCTACGTATTTAAACTATTTTATGTGTATTTTATATATACATTTTCATAAAAATTTACGTTATTTTATTGTGTGTATTCGTATATATTTTTAAACATTTTATACAAATTCATATTTTTTTATGTGTATTTGTATATATATTTTCATACAAATTTATATTATTTTATGTGTATTCTTACATATATTTTATTACAAATTTACCTTATTTTATGTTTATTTTGTATATTTATTTCATTCAATTTTAAATTATTTAATGTGTATATTTGTATTTGTATTTAGGTTATTTTATGTGTGTTTTCTATATATATTTTCATCCAAAATTACATTAATTTATTGTTATTTTCTTAATTTAACTCGATACGAATTTAGATTATTTCAAAGGTATTTTGTATACATATTTTTATACTCATTTACATTATCTAATGTGTGTTTTGTATATATTTTTTTATGCAAACTAATTTTATGTGCATTTTTGTACATATATTTTTATAGAAACTTAAAACGTTATTTTATGTGTATTTTGTATATGTTTTCTCATACAAATTTACATTATTTAATTAGTTTTTTGTTTATTTATTTTGATACGAATGACTTGATTATATGTGTATTTTGTAAAAAAAATTTTATACGTATTTACATTACTTAATGTGTATTTTGTTTATATATTTTTTTTTACAAATTTACGTTATTATATGTGTATTTGTTAAAAATATTTTGAGACGAATTTACTTTATTTTATGTATTTTGTATATATATTTCAATTCAAATTAAGCTTATTTTGTGTGTATTTTGTATATCAATTTTCATACAAATTTAATTAATTCTGTGTATTTTTGTATATTGTTTTATACAAATTTACGTTATTTTATGTGCATTTTGTATATTTATATTTATACAAATACACATTCTCTTATTGGTATTTTGTTTATTTATATTTATACGAATTTACATTATTTTATGTGTATTTTGTATACATTTTTGATTCGTATTTACTTAATTTTATTTGTATTTTGTATATATATATATATATATATATATATATATATATATATATATATATATATATATATATATATATATATATATATATATATATATATATATATATATATATATATATATATATATTTATAAAAATCTACGTTATTTTATGTGTATTCGTATATATATTTTGAAACAAATTTACATTGTTTTATATGTTTTTTGCATATCTATTTCAATACAAATTTACCTTATTGTATGTGCATTTTGTATATTTATTTTAATACAAATTCAAATATTTTATGTGTATTTTGGTATATATAATTTTATAAAAAATGCGTTATTTTGTAGGTATTTTGCATCTTAGTTTTCATACAAATGTACATTATTTTATTAATATTCTGTGTATATATTTTGATACGATTTTATATTATACTATTTGTGTTTGGTATATATATTTTTTATACATATTTTCATTATTTAATGTGTATTTTTTATATATATTTTATACAAATTAACGTCATTTTAAGTGTATTTGTTTATATAATTTCATTCAAATTTACATTATTTAAGTGTATTTTTTATATGTATTTCAATACAAATTTACCTAATTTTATATGTATTTTGCATATTTGTTTTCATACAAATTTAAATTATTTTTGTGTTTTTTTGTATATACATATAGAGTAAATTTCTATGAAAATATATATTCAAAATACATATAAAATTATGTAAACAAGTATAAAAATATATACATCAAATACACTTAAAAAAATGAAAATTCGTATCAAAATAAATAAACAAAATTCTGATAAAAGAACGAATATTTGTAGTAAAATAAATATACAAAATACACATAAAATTATGAAAATTTGAATAAAAGTATATACAAAAAAACAAAAAAATTAATTTCAATTTGTATGAAAATAGATATACAAAATACACATATAATTAGTTAAATTTGTATTTAAATACATGTACAAAATACACATAAAATAATGTAAATTTGTATGAAATGAAAACAAATTCACATAAAATAATGTACATTTGTATAAAATAGATATACAAAATATACATAGAATAATGTAAAATCGTATCAAAATAAATACACAGAATATCAATAAAATAATGTAATTTTGTATGAAAATAAAGATGGAAAATACCCATAACATAAAGCATATTTTTTTTAAAATACATATACAAGAATACACATAGAATAATTGAATTTGTATTAAAATTAATATACAAAATGCACGTACAATAAGGTAAATTTGTATTAAAATATATATGCAAAATACACATAAAACAATGTAAATTTGTTTCAAAATATATATACGAATACACATAAAATAACGTAGATTTCTATAAAAATATATATACAAAATACACATAAAATGAAGTAAATACGTATAAGAAAATGTATACAAAATACACATAAAATAATGTAAATTCGTATCAAAATAAATAAACAAAATGCCACTAAAAGAATGTTTACTTGTATAAATATAAATAAACAAAATATACATAAAATAACGTAAAATTGTATAAAACTATATACAAAAATAAACAAAAATAATTAAGTTTTATGAAAATAGATATACAAAGGACACATAAAATAAGCTAAATTTGAATTGAAATAAATATAGAAAATACATAAAATAATGTAAATTTGTATCAAAATATATATTCAAATACACATATATTAAAATTAATATATAAAATGCGTATATAATAAGGTAAATTTGTATAGAAAAAATATGCAACATACACGTTTACTCATACAAATTTATATTATTTTATTGGTATTTTGTTTATTTATTTTGATACGAATTACATGATTATATGTGTATTTTGTACATATTTCTTTATACGTATTTACATTATTTAATGTGTATTTTGTTTATATATTTTCATACAAATTTACGTTATTATATGTGTATTTGTATAAATATTTTGATACAAATTAACTTTATTTCATGTATTTTGTATATATATTTCAATTCAAATTTAGCTTATTTTGTGTGTATTTTGTATATATTTTCATACAAATTTAATTACTTCTGTGTATTTTTGTATATAGTTTTATATAAATTTACGTTATTTTATGTGTATTTTGTATATTTATATTTATACAAATACACATTCTTTTATTGGTATTTTGTTTATTTATTTTGATCCGAATTTACATTATTTTATGTGTTTTTTGTATACATTTTTTTATACGTATTTACTTCATTTTATGTGTATTTTGTATATATATTTTTATAGAAATCTACATTATTTTATGTGTATTCGTATATATATTTTGAAACAAATTTACATTGTTTTATATGTATTATGCATATCTATTTCAATACAAATTTAATTTTTTGATGTGTATTTTGGTATATATATTTTTATAAAAAAAATGCGTTATTCTATGGGTATTTTGCTTCTTTATTTTCATACAAGTTTACATTATTTTATTAATATTCTGTGTATTTATTTTGATACGATTTTACATTATTCTATTTGTGTTTTGTACATATTTTTTTATACAAATTTACGTTATTTTAAGTGTATTTGTTTATGTATTTTCATTCAAATTTACATTATTTTATGTGTATTTTGTGTATGTATTTCAATAGAAATTTACCTAATTTTATGTGTATTTTGTATATTTATTTTCATACAAATTTAAATATTTTTGTGTATTTTTGTATATAGTTTGATACAAATTTAGGTTATTTAATGTGTATTTTGTATATCTATTTTCATATAAATACACATTCTTTTATTGATATTTTGTATATTTATTTTGACGCGAATTTACATTATTTAATGTGTATTTTGTATATATATTTTTATACGTATTTACATCATTTCATGTGTATCTTGTATAGTTTTAAACAAATTTATATTATTTAATGTGTATTTTGTATATATATATTTATACAAATACACATTCTTTTATTGGTATTTTTATTTTTTTATTTTGATACTAATTTATATTATTTTATGTGTATTTTGTATACATTTTTTATACGTATTTACTTAATTTTATGTGTATTTTGTATATATATTTTTATAGAAATCTACCTTATTTCATGTGTATTCGTATATATATTTTGAAACAAATTTACATTGTTTATATGTATTTTGCATATCTATTTTTGTGTATGTATTTATTTTTGTTATACATAGAATAATGTAAAATCGTATCAAAATAGGTACACAGAATATCAATAAAATAATTTAAATTTGTATGAAAATAAAGATGCAAAATACCCATAAGATAAAGCATATTTATTTTTAAAAATACATATACAAAAATACACATAGAATAATTAAATTTGGATTAAAACTAATATACAAAATGCACACATACAAAAAGGTAAATTTGTATTGAAAAAAAACGCAAAATACAAATAAAACAGTGTAAATTTGTTTCAAAATATATATACGAATACACATAAAATAACGTAGATTTCTATAGAAATATATATACAAAATACACATGAAATTATGTAAATACGGATAAAAATATATATATAAAATACATATTAAGTAATGTAAATTCGTGACAAAATAAATAAACAAAATATCATGAAAAGAATGTGTATTTGTATGAAAATAAATAATAGATAATAAATTTGTATGTAATATATATGCAAGATACACATTAAATAATGTAAATATGTATAAAACAAAATATATACAAAAAACAAATAGAGTAATGTAAAATCGTATCAAAATAAATACACCGAATATTAATAAAATAATGTAAATTTGTATGAAAATAAAGATGTAAAGTTCCCATCAAATAGCGCATTTCTTATAAAAATATATATACCAAAATACACATAAAATATTGAAATTTGTATTGAAATAAATATACAAAATGCACATACAATAAGGTAAACTTCTGTTGAAAGAGATATGCAAAAATACATATAAAAAATTGTAAATTTGTTTCAAAATATACGTAGATTTCTATAAAAATAAATATACAAAATTCACATAAAATTAGGTAAATACGTATAAAAAAATGTAAACAAAATACACATAAAATAATATAAACTCGAAACAAAATAAATAAACAAAATACCAATAAAAGAATGTGTATTTGTTCTGTGTATTTTTGTATATAGTTTTATACAAATTTACGATATTTTATGTGTATTTTGTATATTTATATTTATACAAATACATATTCTTTTACTGGTATTTTGTTTATTTATTTTGATACGATTTTTATGTGTATTTGGTATTCATTTTTTTATATGTATTTACTTCATTTTATGTGTATTTTGTATATATTTTTATCGAAATCAACGTTATTTTATGTGTAATCGTATATATATTTTGAAACAAATTTACATTGTTTTATATGTATTTTGCATATCTATTTCAATACAAATTTACCTTACAGTATGTGCATTTTTTATATTTATTTTAATACAAATTTTAATATTTTATGTGTATTTTGGTATATATACTTTTATAAAAAATGCGTTATTTTATGGCTATTTTGCATCTTTATTTTCATAAAAATTTAAATTATTTTATTAATATTCTGTGTATTTATTTTGATACGATTTTACATTATTCTATTTGTGTTTTGAATATATTTTTTTTATACATATTTACATTATTTAATTTGTATTTTGTATATATATTTGATACAAATTTACGTTATTTTAAGTGTATATGTTTATATATTTTCATTCAAATTTCCATTATTTTATGTGTATTTTGTATATGTATTTCAATACAAATTTACCTAATTTTATGTGTATTTTGTATATTTATTTTTATACAAATTTAAATTATTTTTGTGTATTTTTGTATATAGTTTTATACAAACTTAGGTTATTTTATGAGTATTTTGTATATCTATTTTCATACAAATACACATTCTTTTCTATAGAAATCTACGTTATATTATGTGTATTCGTATATAGATTTTTGAACAAATTTACACTTTTATGTGTATTTTGCATATTTTTTCAATACATATTTACCTTATTGTATATGCATTTTGTATATTAATTTTAATACAAATTTAATTATTCTATGTGTTTTTTTGTATATGTATTTTTATAAAAATATGCTTTATTTTATGGGTATTTTGCATCTTTATTTTCATACAAATTTACGTTATTTTATTGATATTCTGCTCATTCATTTTGATACGATTTGACATTATTCTATGTGTATTTTGTAAATATTTTTCATACAAATTTACGTTATTTTATGTGTATTTGCTTATATATTTTGACACAAATTTACAATATTTTATGGGTATTTTGTATATACATTTCAAAAGAAATTTACCTAGTTTTAAGTGTATTTTGTATATCTATTTTCAAACAAACTCAAATTATTTCTATGTATTTTTGTATATATTTTAATACAAATTTTAGTTATGTTATGTAAATTTTTCTACGTATTTAAATTATTTTGTGTATTTTTTATATACATTTTCATAAAAAAAATACGTTATTTTATTGTGTGTATAAGTATATATTTTGATACAAATTTTATAAAAATTCATGTTATTTAATGTGTATTTGTATATATATTTTCATACAAATTTATATTATTTTATGTGTATTTTTTCATATATTTCATTACAAATTTACCATATTTTATGTTTATTTTGAATATTTATTTCATTCAATTTTTAATAATTTTATGTGTATATTTGTATTTGTATTTAAGTTTTTTTATGTGTATTTTGTATATATATTTTCATCCAAAATTACATTATTTTATTGATATTTTCTTAATTTAATTCGATACGAATTTAGATTATTTCATAGGTATTTTGTATACATATTTTTATACTCATTTATATTATCTAAAGTGTTTTGTATATATATTTTTATGCAAATTTATTTTATGTTCATTTTTGTACATATATTTTATAGAAATTTGCGTTATTTTATGTATATAGTTTTATATAAATTTACGTTATTTTATGTGCATTTTGTATATTTATATTTATACAAATACACATTCTTTTATTGGTATATTGTTTATTTACATTTATACGAATTTACATTATTTTATGTGTATTTTGTATACATTTTTTATACGTATTTACTTAATATTATGTGTATTTTGTATATGTATTTTATAGAAATCTACGTTATTTTATGTGTATTCGTATATATATTTTGAAACAAATTTACATTATTTTATATGTATTTTGCATATCTATTTCAATACAAATTTACCTTATTGTATGTGCATTTTGTATATTTATTTTAATACAAATTCAAATATTTTATGTGTATTTGGTATCAATATTTTTATAAAAAATGCGTTATTTTATAGGTATTTTGCATCTTAATTTTCATACAAATTTACATTATTTTATTAATATTCTGTGTATATATTTTGATACGATTTTACATTATTCTATTTGTGTTTTGTATATATATTTTTATACATATTTACATTATTTAATGTGTATTTTGATTATATATTTCATACAAATTTACGTTATTATATGTGTATTTGTTTATATATTTTGTTTCAAATTTTCATTATTTTATATGTATTTTTTATATGTATTTCAATACAAACTAACCTAATTTTATGTGTATTTTGTATATTTCTTTTCATACAAATTTAAATTATTTTTGTGTATTTTTGTATATAGTTTTATATAAATTTAGGTTATTTTATGTACGGATTTACATTCTTTAATGTGTGTTTTGTATATATATTTTTATCCAAAGTTACTTTATTTTACGTTCATTTTTGGACATATTTTATATGGAAATTAGCGTTATTTTGTATGTTTTTGTATATGTTTTCTCATACAAATTTACATTTTTTTATTGATATTTTGTTTATTTAGTTTGATACGAATTACATGATTATATGTGTATTTTGTACATATTTTTTATACCTATTTACATTACTTAATGCGTATTTTGTTTACATATTTTTAAACAAATTTACGTTATTATATGTATTTTCATAAATATTTTGATACAAATTTACATTATTTTATGTATTTTCTATATACATTTAGCTTATTTTATCTGTATTTTGTATATATATTTTCATACGAATTTAATAACTTCTGTGTATTTTTGTATATAGTTTTATACAAATTTACGTTATTTTATGTGTATTTTGTATATTTATATTTATACAAATACACATTCTTTTATTGGTATTTTGTTTATTTATTTTGATACGAATTTACATTATTTTATGTGTATTTTGTATACATTTTCTCATACTTATTTACTTCATTTATGTATTTTGTATATATATTTTTATACAAATCTACGTTATTTTATGTGTATTCGTATATATATTTTGAAACAAATTTACATTGTTTTATATGTATTTTGCATATCTATTTCAATACAGATTTACCTTATTGTATGTGTATTTTGTATATTTATTTTAAAACAAATTAGTTTTTTCATGTGTATTTTGGTATATATATTTTTATAAAAAAAATGCGTTATTTAATAGGTATTTTGAATTTTTATTTTCATACAAATTTACATTGTTTTATTAATATTCAGTGTATTTATTTTGATACAATTTTACATTATTCTATTTGTGTTTTGTTTATATTTTTTTATACATATTTACATTATTTAATGTATATTTTGTATATTTTAAAACAAATTTACGTTATTTTATGCGCATCTGTTAAAATATTTTGATACAAATTTACATTATTTTATGTATTTTGTATATATATTTTAATACAAATTTAGTTTATTTTATGAATATTTTGTATATCTATTTTCATTCGTATCAAAATAAATAAACAAAATAGCAATAAAATAATGTAAATTTGTATGAGAAAACATATACAAATACACATAAAATAACGCAAATTTCTAAAAAAATATGTACAAAAATGCACATAAAATAAAGTAAATTTGCTTAAAAATATATATACAAAACACACATTAAATAATGTAAATGCGTACATAAAATAACCTAAATTTGTATAAAGCTATATACAAAAATACACAAAAATTTTTAAAATTTGTGAAGAGAAAATATAAAATACACATAAAATTAGGTAAATTTGTATTGAAATACATATACAAAATACACATAAAATAATGTAAATTTGAATGAAAATATATAAACAAATACACTTAAAATAACGTTAATTTGTATAAAATATATATGCAAGATACACATCAAATAATGTAAATGTGTATAAAAAAATATATACAAAAAAGAAATAGAATAATATAAAATCCTATCAATATAAATACACAGAATATCAATAAAATAATGTAAATTTGTATGAAAAGAAAGATGCAAAATTCCCAGAAAATAGCGCATTTTTTATAAAAATATATATATAAAATACACATAAAATATATAAATTTTTATTTAAATAAATATACAAAATACATATACAGTAAGGTAAATATGTATTGAAAGAGATATTCGAAAATACATATAAAACAAAGTTAATTTGTTTCAAAATATATATACGAATACACTTAAAATAACGTAGATCTCTATAGAAATATATATACAAAATACACATGAAATTATGTAAATACGTATAAAAATATATATACAAAATACATATCTAGGTAAATTCGTGTCAAAATAAATAAACAAAATACCATGAAAAATGTGTATTTGGATGAGAATAAATAGTAGATAATAAATTTGTATGAAATG